>NW_009242983.1:386739-389502 GCF_000388065.1 Fonticula alba | reverse complement strand
CCCGCCCCCGCCCCCGCCCCTCCGCCTGCCCCCAGCCGGCCTGTGCGTCGGTGACCCCGTCCTTCGTACCGGCAAGCCCCTCTCCGTCGAGCTCGGCCCCGGCATCATGAGTGGTATCTTCGACGGTATCCAGCGCCCGCTGGAGGCCATCCAGAAGAGCACCATGTCCATCTACATCCCCCGCGGTATCGACACCGATGCCCTGGACAAGGACAAGCCCTGGGAGTTCGTCCCCTCGGAGAAGCTGCGCGTCGGCGACCACCTCGCCGGTGGTGACGTCTTCGGCAAGGTCTACGAGAACTCCCTGGTCGATGTGCTGATCCTGGTCCCCCCCCGTGGCCGCGGTACCATCACCTACATCGCCCCGGCCGGCAGCTACTCCCTGCGTGACACCGTCCTCACTCTGGAGTTCAACGGCAAGAAGCACAACTACACCATGATGCACAACTGGCCCGTGCGCCAGCCCCGCCCGGTGGCCGAGAAGCTCAACGCCGATCACCCCCTGTTCACCGGCCAGCGTGTCCTGGACTCCCTCTTCCCCATGGTCCTCGGTGGTACCTGCGCCATTCCCGGCGCCTTCGGCTGCGGCAAGACCGTCATTTCTCAGTCCCTCTCCAAGTACTCCAACTCCGACTGCATTGTCTACGTCGGCTGCGGCGAGCGCGGCAACGAGATGGCCGAGGTCCTCAAGGACTTCCCCGAGCTGACCATCGAGCACAATGGCCGTGATGAGCCCATTCTCCAGCGTACCTGCCTGGTGGCCAACACCTCCAACATGCCGGTCGCCGCTCGTGAGGCCTCCATCTACACCGGTATCACCCTGGCCGAGTACTTCCGTGACATGGGTAAGAACGTGTTTCCGATTTGTCCTCTTCCGATCTCGGTGGGCGGGGGTCTTTCTGAATTTTTCCGTTCTTTTTGCCGAGTTCCCTGCGGGGGCGGGCCCCCCCCCCCCCCCCCCCCCCCCCCCCGCCTCTCCTACTCAGGGGGCCGCCCATGCTTCTCAGCCGGGGCTCTCTTACTCTTTCGCCCCCCCCCCCTCTCTCCCCCCCCCCTTCCATCCACTCACCCTTCTCCTGGCCCGCGCGCTCTCTCCCCTCCCCCTCTCCCCCCTCCCCAAACACACAAACACAGATTCCGGCTACCCCGCCTACCTGGGTGCCCGTCTGGCCTCTTTCTACGAGCGCGCCGGTAAGGCCCGCTGCCTGGGCTCCCCCGACCGTCTTGGCTCCGTGTCCATCGTCGGTGCCGTCTCCCCCCCGGGTGGTGATCTGTCCTGCCCGGTTGTCTCGGCCACCCTCGGTATTGTCCAGACCTTCTGGAGCCTGGACAAGAAGCTGGCCCAGCGCAAGCACTTCCCCTCGGTCAACTGGTCCAACTCCTACTCCAAGTACGAGAAGGCCCTCGAGCCCTACTACGACACCTTCGACTCGGAGTTCGTCGCCCTGCGCACCAAGATCCGCCGCATCCTCCAGAAGGAGGAGAGCCTCAGCGAGATTGTCCAGCTGGTCGGCATGAGCGGTCTCGCCGAGTCCGACAAGCTCACCCTCGAGGTGGCCAAGATCATCAAGGATGACTTCCTCGCTCAGAACGGCTACTCCGACTACGACTACAACTGCCCCTTCTACAAGACCGTCGGCATGGTCCGCAACATTGCCACCTTCTACGACCTGGCCATCAACGCCATCGAGTCCACCGCCCAGTCCGACCGCCGCGTCACCTGGCAGGTCATCCGCGAGGAGCTCGGCGACATCCTCCACCAGCTCAGCTCCATGAAGTTCAAGGTGCGCCCTCTGTGCCCTGCGCCCTGCCGGCCCTTCTGCCGCCCATCACCCCCCCCCCCCCCACCCGCACTTCTTTCCTCATCCATCTCCTCCTCCTCCGCATGATCTTGCCCTGACCCCTTCTCTCTCTCTCTCTCTCTCCCCCACAGAACCCCACCGAGGGTGAGGCTGCCGTCCGCAAGCACAACGACGACCTCTTCGCCAACATGAAGGATCGCTTCCGCCAGCTCGTTGAGAACTAAGCGCGTCCTGGCCTGTCCGTGCGCGTTCCTCTCCGGCCCGACTTCCTCGTGTGTGTGTGTGTGTGTGTGTGTGTATGTGTGCGCATGCCCGTGCGCTGCCCCCACCCCTCCGCATGTATCTACACACACTCTCCCTTTCTTCCTCTGTCTTTCCCGGCCACCACGGGGGGCGGGGCGTGCACACGTCCCCTTCAGGGCAGTCGTGGGCACGCATAGCGCGCGCTTCACCTCTCACATACCCCGCCCTGGAGCGCCGCGGCCGATCGGGCGGAGGGGGGGGGGACCAAACGCGGCCTTCTTACATCGGCACACGGAGAGAGGGGGCGCGCACGCTGGAAAGGGACTCGCCCCAGGGCGGCATGCGCGTCCGCGTGTTCATGTGCATGCACCGGTCTTGCTCCTTCTCCCGCGGGCCTGCGGCGCTGCCCCGCCCTCTCCCACCTTCTTGCTGCTGCCCCCCTTGTTTGTTGTCCCTCCTCCGCCCTTCCCTCCTCCTTCTACTATACAAATATATACACCACCAAACACTACATCAGCTCCTCGTGTGTGTGTGTACATGCTTCCGAATCCCGGTGCCTTTGCCACGTCCTCGCGCCCGGCTGGTTTTCCCCGCGCCCCGAAACATGGATGCACTCGGCTCGCGGGCACCAAAAACAGAAATAGTCACGCCACTCTTTTCTCTCCTCGGGAAGCTGTATATTGCGCGCGCGACGCCTTTTTGAAAGGAAGGGGGGGGG
>NW_009242983.1:383676-386729 GCF_000388065.1 Fonticula alba | reverse complement strand
GGGTCCGCGCGCCGTCCGGGGGCGGATGCCCACCGAGATGCGGGCACACCCGGCGCATGCGTTCTTCGGCCCGCCGCCCCGGCCGGGGGAGGGGTGGTCTGTCTCTGCTCCTCTTGCGGCTGGTCTCGTTCGCGCTCCGGCCGGACACCGCCGGCCTGCCCCCGGGCCCGGGCTGGTCGTCCCCGGGACGCATTCGCGCGCACCTGGGGAGAGGGGGATGATCCCCCCCCCGCCCCCCGTGGCGGGCCGGCGTCTGCCCCGGGATTGGTGCACCGGACGGCGGTTTGGGGCATCGCGACACCCCCCCTCCGGGGATGCCGGCGGCGGTGTGCTGGGCTGACCGCCGGGCATCGGCCGCCAGCCGGTCACACCCGCGTCCGCTCGCCGACCTGCAGCTTGCCCAGGTCGCCCGAGCCGGCACAGGGAGGCCGCCCCCGCTACTGGGGAAGGGGCGCCGGGGGATCGTTCCTGCGCCCCCTCTGGGAATTCCGACCTCTACCGGCCCCCGTTCCGCCGGCCTGCTGACAATGGACGCGGTGGGATCGACACGGACGGCGAGAGGGCGGCCCCCCCCCCCCCCCCCCCCCCCCGTGCCCCCGCCCCGCTCCCCCCCCGCCCGCCCCCACCCACCCCGCCCCCCACCCCCCACCCCCCCACCCCGCCCCCCCCACACCCCCCCCCCCCCCCCCGCCCCCTCGCCCCGGCTCCCCGCCCCTCTGCATAGATGCATGCTCTGCCGGGACACACACTTACAGAGCCGGGGGGCAGGTGCCCTCGCCGGTCTGCAGGAAGTGGCGCAGGCAGGGGTGCACAGCGAGGAGCTCACCCGCATGGGCGGCGGCACGGGCACACTGCTCCAGCAGCGGGACATTGATGTTCTCCAGGGTGTCGCATGGCAGGTGGTAGCAGGCATCATGCGGGGCATTGGCATCACCGCCGAAGATGGTGCGCTCGGCCTCGGTCTTCAGGCCGCTGGCGCCGGTGGCCATACCGCTGGACGGGACGCCGGCCTCGATGAAGGGCAGGTAGTCCGACCCGCCCTGCATGTGGGTGAAGCTGTAGGGGGCCTTGGCAATGTCCACGAAGAAGGACTCCAGCTGCTGCTGCACGCGGGTGCTGGCGTTCTGCACATCGAGCGGGATGTTGGCGTTGACGTCGGTGCCATTGTGAATGTAGGGCACGCCGTTCGGAGAGCCGAGCATATCAAAGTTCATGTAGGCGGCGATCTTGGCGATGTCGCCGGACTCCTGCATGGTGCGCACATAGTGGCGAGCACCCAGGAGACCGATCTCCTCGGCGGCCCACCAGGCAAAGCGGACCGGGTTGACGGCGCGCTTGTGGGTGCGGTTGCGGAAGTACTGGACGGCCACCTCCAGCAGGGCGGCCGAGCCGGACCCATTGTCATTCATGCCCGGGCCCTCGGGGACCGAGTCCAGATGCGCGCCGAGGACCACGACATTGGTGCTGTTGGTGGCGTCCGGCGAGTCGCAGAAGAGGTTCTCCGTGTCGGCCACGGTGAGCTTGGTGTTGGAGTAGACATTCATCCGGGGGGCCGGGCGGTCGGCATCGGCCGCGGCATCGGCCACCATGTTGCGCAGGCCGGCGCCCATGGAGTGGGAGATGGAGAAGACCGGGAGCTGGATCAGCTCGTCGCCCTCCTTCCAGGCGGTGAAGCGCACGCGGGCATTCTTCAGCGTGGTGCTGGTCTCGATGTTGTCCAGCAGCAGGGCCACCGTCGGGTCGTAGATGCCGCCGTTGTCCAGGGAAGCGATGTGCTGCACCAGCAGGGCCTTGTCAATGGGCTCGCAGGAGCCGCCATAGCGGGCCACAATGACCGCATTCGAGGTGGGCATGCCAATGTAATCGGCACCGGCGCAACCATAGTTGTCGGCCACAAAGACCTCGGCATTGTCGATGGTGATGGTGCCATTGCCACCGTAGCGCATGTTCAGGAAGTCGACATTGGCCTGGTAGTTGACGACGTGCGGCTGCACGAGGCCCAGGCGGCCGGGCTCCACGACATCGTGGATCGGCACCACGAGCTTCTGGGTGTAGAGAGTGCTGTGGATGGGTCGGCGGACCGGGGGGGGGGGCGGGAGAGGGGCGGGCGGGAAGCGTTAGCATAAGTCCATTGCCGGTGGGTGGCGGTGGCCGACGACGATGGGCCTGCGCCGGTGCCGGCGGCGTCTGGCCAGCCATCCGCGTGGTGTGTGCCCCCGCGCCTTGCCGCCCCTCCGGGCTGCTGGCGCAGGGTGTGCCTCACGGGCGGGGAGGGGGGGGGGGGGAGCGGGAGCCGGGAGAAGCATGTCGAGGGACGCACCACTCGGTGTTGTTGGCCAGGACCTCGCGCACGAACTTCAGCGACTCGCCGTAGTTGTTGAGGACCGAGCGGGAGTTGAGGCCGCCGATCTTGGCGGTGTCCAGCAGGCCGGACAGACGGCGCATGACGCCATCGGCCTGGACCTTGTAGGACAGGCTGCTCGGGTTGTTGCTCAGCAGCAGGATGAGGGTCACACCGGCACCGACGGCCAGCAGGAGAGCCAGCACCAGGCCGACAAAGAAGGCGGACTTCTTCTTGGTCGAGGCGGCGTCCTGGTTCTCAACATCCTGGATGCTGCCGGAAGTGGTGTCGTAGTCTGCTTGGCGTCGGTGGAGGGGGAAACCGGAGGAGGAGGCGGCAAGGGGGGCGAGAGGGAAGCAGGTGAGTGGCCATGGGGCGGCGGGCGTCTGTGCGTGCGCGCAAAAAAAAGAAAAAAAGAAAAAGAAGCCCCATCGAGATCGTGGCCACCGGCCCGACAGGGTGTGTGTGTCGAGGGGCGGAGGCAGACGCACGGCTCTGGCTGCCGGGAGCCAGGAGCGAGTCGCGATCGTCCATGGCGGGCGAGTTCCTTCAAGCGAGTGGCTGACGCGCGGCGGGGCGGCGAGGGAGGGACACTGCAAAAGAGGGAAGGGGGGGGGGGGGGGGGGGTAGAGGTGGCCGTTCAGAGGATGAAAGCCGATTCTCCAGGGGGTTGCCCCGGCGCCTGGGGCGCTCCGCCGTAACAGCGCGGATC
>NW_009242983.1:381325-383238 GCF_000388065.1 Fonticula alba | reverse complement strand
CGGACGGCGAGAGGGCGGCCCCCCCCCCCCCCCCCCCTCCTGAGACCGTGTGTGTTATGTGGCCGGTGCGGCACCACCATCATACGGGCCGCGCCCCGCGGGCGTGAGCATCACCCGTTCATGGCTGGTCAGACGCCCGCCCACGAGCGCGGGCGTGCGGCGGCGGCGGCGGCGAGGATTCCCGCGGATTCGGTGGCAATCGGCGGCGCGGTCGTGCGCGGCTCATCCGCCCGCCCGTCCGCCGGCCGGGTGTTATTCAATCATGCATACTCTCCCCCCGCCTCCCCCCCCCCGCAACAGGAGGGCCTCGGACCCGGCACACCCCTTGGTGAATTGCCCAGCCACAGGGCCGGCGGGCCGCTGCCGGCCACGCCCCCTCCCCGGAAAAGGCGGCCACAACGCGCCACGGCTCGAGCAAGATAGGCACTTGGCTCTTTCTGGGTGCCCCCCGCCCTCCTGGCGCGGGGGGGACACCCGTGCCCTGGGGCGCGCGCGTCTGTGGTCCCCCCCCCCCTCCCCCGGGGAAGGGACGCCGAGCCCCCAAGCCTGGACGCCTGCATCATCAGTGCAGCCCTATCTCGCGCGGCGCGGGAAGGGCCTCCCCCGGCTCCCGGCGACCGGGCGGGATTTTTAAAATTAAAATCCCCCGCCGCGCCACAATGCCCGGACCTGACAACTGTCCCGCCCAGCGATCGGCGCGCATCTGTGCGTTCCGAGACGCCCGGCTTGCGGCCTCCCCCGCGCTGAAGTCTCCCCCCACCCGGCTAAAAGGACAGTCTCGGGCCAGGTCCCCCCCCGCCCCGGATGGGGGACGAGGGCTGGGCCAGGGCTGCAAGGCGCCGGACGAACCCGGTTTTCTGCCGGAGCAGGGGAGAATGCACGCACAGTGGCCGGCGGCTGGTGCCCGCTGAACCCGGCCGCCTGTCTAGCCCCGCAGCTGCCCAAACATTCTAATGTTATTGTGTTGAGGCCCCCCTCCCCCCAGGCTCCTTCGCCCCGGGCGTTGCTCGCAATATACTCCCACAGACGGAGATGGGGCTGGCGCCCGGTGCACAGGGTCGCTCTGCCCCCCCCCCCCCCCCCTTGGTCCCCTCTGCCCAACATCCAAACACATGCATGCGCACACCTGGCGGCGGGTGCCACCCCCCTTATCAGGGCCGGCCGACTCTCGCCAGCGATCACTCTTTCTCAAGAGGACACGCGCCGCGACGATTGTCAGACCCACGTTGCCCCCGGGGGCGGGCGGGGGAGCCCGGCCGCCGGGCGAAAGCCCTCGACTCGGCCTGGGGTATGCCTTCGACCTTGCAAGGGGTTGGCGCCACAAGCCCGGCGGATCCAGAGCCACCCTTCAGATTAAGAAGAAGGGAATGTCCATATTGCAATGGTGTTCCCGAGTTAGCGCCCGTGCACGTGCAGGCCGTCGATATCACACCCCTCGCGTGCACACGCTGGCCGGCATTGGCACCTGCGCGCCGATTGGTCCCGACACGCACCATTCCCCCCCCCCCCCCCTCCATCCGACCGCCGCCACCGCCGCCAGGGAGAACGCTGCCCAAGATGCGGGGCGCCCTGATACCGTGTGCGGACAAGGGCGGCCTCGGGAGCAGACGCGAGCAAACGGGCTCGGCACACCTGCCCAGCGGCTCGGGACGGGGCCGAGGGCAGAACAGGGCACCCTCGGTCCACAAGCACGTCCGCCGGGCGGCAGATCTTGCCTTCCCAGCACGCCAGCAATCGACCGCCCGGGGGAGATCCCTCCCTCGCCCCCCGGGGACAGGCGAGACTTGTACATCCTTGACCCTCTCCCGCTGGGCCCGACTCGGGAGGCCCCCCCCCCCCGGCCCAAGAGACACCGGGGCCGGGCCCCTGTCGGCCTCCGTTCGTCGAGGCAGTCATCCCCTCCCCGCCATCCC
>NW_009242983.1:370514-381027 GCF_000388065.1 Fonticula alba | reverse complement strand
CCCCCCCCTTGCACTCTCGACAATGAGCTCTTCCGGTGGGCACCGTGTCGGGGCCGGGGCCCCCGTCGCAAGCAATCGCCCCCCGCCACCGCCGCCGCCGGAAGCAGTGACCGAAGATCCGGGCGACCGGTTCCTGGATTTCCTATCCGACGAGGACCTCAGCTCCGACGACGACCACGACCACGACCACGACCACGACGACCACAAGGACCACCCCTTCGAGAGCTATGATGGCTACGACGACGAGGAGGAGGAGCCCATGGAGGAATCCACGCTGGCCACCCCCCCGGGGGATGTCTCTGGGGATGATGAAGATGATGGCGAAGATGAGCCGGACCAGGGGGACCTCGCAGCCCCGCCGGCTTCGGCCACCGGGCATCCGCGTCCCATTCGCCAGGGGGGTGTCTTCATGCACGAAATCCTGGTTGAGGTGGGCGACGGGACCAGGCATGTCCTCCTCCGGCCGGCGCCGGTCCCACCGCCGGAGCCCCAGCCGAGGGGACCCACTGCCGGGTCCGGCGACCGCCCGGGCGCCACGCCCCAGCGGCCCCCATCCTCACCGGCCCCGCAGCCATCGCCCCCTACGCCCGTGTCGCCTGCGACGCCGGCGGCCGCGGGGGCGGTGGTGGTGGTGGCGACGCCGGCAGAGGGCTTCCCCCGCCCCGACGCCCAGGCTCCCGGACGGCAGGCCGGCCCGGGCCATGCCGGGGCCCTGGATCGCCGCATGTCCCAGATCTTTGCCAGCATCCTGAAGCCCTTCGATCGGGCCGCCGTCCAGCCGGCCACCTTGGTGACGGCTCCGATCGATGGGCTGCCCCTGCGCCCGGCACCGGCCTCCACCGGCCTCGCGGTCCTGGTGATCCTCTTCGCGCTGGGGGTGATCGTGCTCCTCCGGCAGGTGCCGCTGCGACCGGTGGGCGACGGCGCCACCGGCGCACCCACGGCCAGTCTCCTGGATCGGATTCGTCGGGCGTTGGCCCCGGCCAAGCCCCTCGCCGATGTCACGGTCGCGTGCGTCACCTGCATCATCCCCCGCCACTTGCGCCCCCCCCCCCCTCCCCTGACCCCATCTGCATGTATCCAGGGAGTGCTGGTTCTGCTCGGCCACGGCCGAGGGTGCCGACCCCGACTCCTTCACCTGCCAGGCGTGCGGGTCCTACAACGGCTTCACCAGCGTGCGTGGCATCCACCACTCGGGATCTGACCCGCCTTGCCCTGTGCTTTTGACTCACGCCTTCCCTCCTCCCCCATCCCCCCTCCCCCTCTGACACCGCACCGGCACCCAGACCGGCGACTATGATGTGCCCATGATGACGCGCGAAGGCGCCCACTTTGATACCTCACGGCTGACCTTCGCCCGGCGTGCCGGCCCCCGGGCCGAGGGCGACACCGAGCAGCCAGCCCGAACGGCCACCGGGCCAGGCTCCGGCGTCGCGCTGGCCGGGCTCCCCCGGCCGCCGGCTCTATGCGATGCCTGTCAGCGCAACCAGGAGCTTCTGGTTGGTGCCCTGGCTCAAATGCTTCCCGAGGAGGATGCCCCGGTCGACCGGCGGCCCGAGTCGCCGGGTCGCGCGGCCTCCTGGCTGGGACGTCTGCTTGGCCGGCCGGTGCACGGCCCCTCTGGCGGACACTCCGGGCTCCTGGATGATGGGACCATCCCGGCCGGGCAGCAGGTGGAGCTAGACCGCCGGCGGGCGGCCCTCGAACAGCGCTACGCTCTGTGCAAGGTGTGCGAGTGGGCCACGCAGAATTTCCTCCGCCAGCAGGACCGGCGCTTGAAGATCTCAGCCACGGCCAACCGCCCGGGGCCCGTGCTCCTGGCCCCTGCCCGGGGCGGGGCTGGCACCGGGGGCCCAGGCGACTTCCCCTCTTCACAGTCCGGCCCCGGCAGCAATCCCTTCGTCAAGGAGTTCGTGCGTGGCCTGTCCCCTTGCCCTTCGTCCCGCCCCCCCCCCCGCACATGCCCTCATCCATGCCCATGAAGGCGCCCGCCCTGACCATGCCATCGCCCCCCGGCGCGCCCCGTCTCCAACATGCACACGTCCTCCCCCGTGCGCAGGAATCGTACGCGGCCCTGCTGCACCACGGCCGCCGAGTCAACTTCGTCCGGTCCCTACTTTACTTCTCCCAAAGCATCCTGTCGCTTGTGCAGCTGGGCTGCGACAGTGCCAGTGCCCTGGTGGCGGTGGCAAGCCCATCCGGGGGGCCGGTGTTCTGCGCCTCCCTGCGACCCGTGGACCGAGTGGCCCCGCATGCCATCCTGGCTGCTCTGGCCTCCCTGGTCCAGGTGGGCTTGGCCCTGCATGAGCAGATCCTGGTCCGACGGCACGCGCGCTCCTTCAGCATCCCCGGAGTACGTACCCCCTCCCATCCCATGTACCTTCCTACTTCTTCCACCCTCTCACACCAGGTGCATCCTCTGTCGCCGCCAGCCGCCCTCGCTCTCGACCACACTCCTGGTTAACTTGGTCTGGCTGCTGCATGTGGCCCTCTTCTCCGGGCTGCTGTCTGTGACGCAGCTGCCCCCGGCCTCGGCCCCGATGGTGGGCCTCGCCGCCATGCAGGTCATTCTCATGCTGATGGTGCGCCCGCTGCCAGGCGACCACTTGTCGCCTCTCGCTCGCTCGCTCGCTCGCTCGCCGCTCGGCATATTCACATGCGCACGCCACCCGGGCTTCCAGCTCTCCTGCCGTCCGGCCATGCCATACATCCCGGCCATGAACCCTCGCACGGCCAGCCAACTGGACGCCCTGGGCTTGGACATTCTCCTCCCGGCGACCGGGCCCGAGCCGGGCCCCTCCTCGTCGGCCTCGCGCCCCTCCCGGCCGGAGGCCATGCCCTTCGACGAAAGTGAGGATCCCTTCAGCCTGGCCGATCGACTGACGCCGCTGTCCTTCTCCGGCGCGGCGACCCCCGTCTCGACCGTGGCTTCGGCCGGTCCTCGGCCGGTCATCAACCCGGCCCTCGGCCTGAGCGTCGATACCGCCGCCCTGGCCGCCGCCGCCGCCGCCGCCGCCGACTCGCCGGCCGCCAGCAGCGGCTCCGCCACCCCCAGCGCCCCCCCTTCGCCCCCCGCCGGGGCAGGCTCTTCACATGCGGACACCCCTGGCGCCGACGCCACGACCGGCGATGCCGGCCTCGCCGCCCCCTCGCCATGCCCGTCCTCTCGGCCGAACCCCTTCCTGCCGCGGGTGTCGGTTCCCGAGCGTAGCTTTGACCTTCGCAGCCGGCAGCCTCTCCGGCCGATGGAGCAGCTCCTCTTTTCGGAGCCGCCCGCGGCCGAACTCCGCCACCGTGATGGCACGGTCATCGCGGTGCCCCCCTCGCGGCTTCCCTCCGCGGCGTCCATCTCGCGCGAGCTTGGCGGCCTGCCGACCGACGTCGGCCGTGCCTTCAGTAGCTTCTCCATTCGCGATGCCGGCCCGGCCGGGTCCGCGGCCGGAGCGGCCGAGGGACCGGCCCACTGGGGCAGCCCCCCGGCATCCTCCCCCTCCGCCAACATGGCGGTGCCCCCCGGCGAGGCCACACTGGCTGGGGCCTTTTCCAACTTGATCGGCTCACTGGCCTCCGTCGGCAAGGCCCTCAAGCACACCCTGCTGCCGAGCACCACTGCCCGCAATGACGCCCCACGCCAGCATGCCAGCCACTATGGCCACCCCTCGGGCCCGGTTGACGGGGCGATGCTTCCGTCCGGGGGGGCAGACCATGGCGGCGCCCTTGTCCCCCGGGCTCCGGGCTACCCCCCAACCCCCGGCGGCAGGTATCCCTACGCCTATCACCACCCGTCCCACCACCAGCCGCCGCCGCCGCAGCAGCAGCAGCAGCAGCACCATTACCAGTACTCGGGGCAGTTCTCGCCACGCGCAGCTCCGGCCGGCCAGCCCCTCTCCCCGGCTGCCGGGCCGCGCCTCAGTCTGGGGGCCTCCCCACACCTTGGAGGCGGCGATAGCTTGGCGGCCTTGCCCCCCTCGCGCTCTCTCTGGGCTAGCCAACCACACGGCTCGGCCGACTCCCCCAGTGGCGCCTCGACACCCGGCCGCCAGGGCGCCATGCACTTTTCGGCCTTCCATAGCATGCGGCATTGAGACCCGGATGACAGGGAGAACGTGTGTGTGTGTGTGTGTAGCAGCTGTCCATCCGCCATAACTTTTTCGACTCGTCGGCGCCGGACGCCAGGGAGGGGCGTCTCCCCTATTCTCTTTTTCGGCTCCGGCTCCTTCCTGTGTACTCCGCTTGCCCAGCCTTGAAACCGCGTGCCACGCATGCGTGCGCACCACGCCAAATATACGCGCGCCCACACGGCGGCCATCCTGTCTCCAGTCCTGCCCCTTGCGCCTCTCGGGAAACTCCGAACAGCCAACCCTCCGGGTATCATTGATCACGCCCCTGCCTTCGTGGGGCTGATCCCGTCACATGAGACGCCACATTGGTGGCCTTTTTCTGCCAGATCGTTGTCCGCCGATTGCCGGTCCGCAAGAGGGCAGCCACCAGCACCCGTCCCGCCCATGCCCTCCTGTCCCCCTCGCCCTCGTCCGCCTCCCTTTGCTTTGTGTCGCCCTCTGCCGCCCTCTGCCGCCCTGTCCCCGCTACAATGAAACGCCAGTCGGCCATGTTCGGCGACTCGGACTCAAGCGATGACGACGACGACACCCACTCGGCCACCACCACCACCACCCCGGCCCCCCCTTCCGTGCGTACCATCATCCACCCGAGGGGGGGGGGGACGATTGCCTCATGCCATCCCACGGGCCCGTTTCACTCACCCAGTCCCTGATGCCATGGCGCGTGGCAGCGCTATTCCGTGGCCGCCTTCACCGGATCCGCCTTCGGAGCCGGGCTCGAAGGGGTGTCGATGTCGGCCACCACCTTCTCGGCGGAGGATGCCGACGTTGCGGCCACCAAGGCCGAGGCGGCCACCTTCGATTACGACGCCGCCTACGAGGAAGAGTACCAGCGCCGGCGCGAGGAGGCCGAGGCGAAGGCCCGCGACCGGAAGGTATGTTGCCACTGCCCCCCACCCCAGGGCGTGTTCCCTCTCTCTCTCTCTCTCTCTCTCTTTCTCGTCCTGCCTGGCACAATTCCCCTCCTGGGGCGCCCTTACTGATGCGCCCCTTACTGATGCGCCCCCCTTCCCTGCTGCACAGCCCAAGTACATCGGCGCGCTGATCGCCAAGTCGGAGTTGCGCGAGGTTGAGCGCGAGAACTCCAAGCTGCGCTCCATCCACCGGAAAATGGAGGAGGAGCGTGAACAATTCCCCACCAAGGAGACCTTCGTGACGCAGGCCTACCTGGACCGACAGCTGCAGCTCATGGAGGAGGATGCCCGCGATCAGGAGCGCGAGAGTGCGTTCCCTGCCCCCACCTACTTTGCCTCTGCTCCGCCGTGCTCCCTCCCTCCCCCCTGACGCCAGCGCCGAACTTGCGTGTCTCCCCTCCTCGCCACCCTCCCTTCTCCCCCTTGGCCGCATCGCGCATGGCAGCCCGCGACCAGGCGACCATCTCCTCCGGCCTGGGGGGGTTCTATCAAGGCCTGGTCCGTGGCGAGAATGTGGCCATGGGTGCCTCCACAGACGCCGCCCCGGCGGCCGACGCCCGCCGGACGCCCCCCTCGTCGCATGGGCAGTCGAGTCGCGATATCGCCGACCGCCGTGGGGCTTCGGCTCATCACGACCACCGCGACCGCCGCGACCACCGCGACCACCGCAATACCTCGGGCTCTCACGACCGTCGGTCCCGGTCCCGGTCCCGGCCCCGGTCCCGGTCGCCCCTCTCACGAGAGGAGGGACAACGTTCCGGGTCCCGGTCAGGTGCCGGGTCCCGGGGGGGATTCCCCCGCCCGGGGCACCAGGAAACGCGCTCCTCGCGCGACCCCACCAACACCCCTGCCGAGGATGATCGACGCCAGGAGCTCCAGAACAAGCTGGCCGCCGCGCGGGAACGGTACATCATCCGGCGCGACACGCGCGTCTACCTGTGAGACCCCTTGGGCAGCGCCTGTCCGCCCCGCCCGCGTGAATGCATACGGACACCCTTGCCCTCCTCCAAGTGGTCGGTCCTCCCCCCCCCCCCCCCTCCCCCCCCCCCCCCCCCCTCACACCAAAACCTGCCATGCCCGCGCTCGCAAATGCATTCACATGTGTGCATGCGGATCTGTATATGTATATATAGGTGTATATTGCGTGCTGCGAGGACGACGCAGGCGTGTAAAAGGAAGTATGTGTGTGTGTGTGTTTTCAGAGGGGAGGGGAAAGGGAAGGAGGACAGGGAGAGGAGCGGGCACAGGATGCACAAGGTAGGCAGAGGGGAGAGGGAGAGAGGGGGGACGAAGGGAAGAGAACCCCCCCCCCCCCCGCTGCCCCCTTCCTTGCTCCCCCCCGCACCCGCGTATGGATATACACAGGGGGGGAGGAAAGGAGAGAGGGACGGGGGGCAGACGCGCGCGACTGGAAGCCCCCGGCATGCTGCGGCACTGCGGGGAAAGGCAGCCGAGCGGGGAGGCCCCTTTCGCTCGCTCTCTCTCGATGTGGCGTGACGCGTGTCTCCCCTCTCACTGGACATTGGCTCTGGCTCTGACAACTCCTCCTCGCCGAGTCCCTCTCGTCGAGATCGGTCGCCCTCTCTCGCTTTCTCTCGCTCGTTCCATCTTGCTGCTTCCCCACATCTCCCCCCGGGGGTCCCCCCTTGCGCCCCACTGACAGCCCCCCGAAAAATAGGGACGGGCAGGGAGAGCCGAAGGAGGGAGGGGGGGCGAGGAAACGGCCGGAGGAGGAGGACTTACTGCTGCTGAGGGGCGGCGACCTTCTTCTCGGCGGCCGGCGCCGCGACCGACAGGTTGGCCAGCGGGCTGGGGCGGCCGTTGGCGAAGGCACTCGAGCACCGGGCCATGGTCTGGGAAGACCGGCTGATGGCGTCAGTCATGTAGTAATCGGCGATCGGCAGGCTGAAGGGGCCGGCATCGGCGCCCTTGCCCTTGGCCGCGGCCAGGGTGGCCATGGTGAGCTCGGCACCGAAGCCCGGGGGAACGGTGTCGATGTCGGAGAAAGCGGGGCTGAAGTCGGCCAGGCGGGCGCGCACACCGGCCAGATCGTGGTAGGGCAGGGTGGCACCCAGCACCTCGGACAGGGCGCGGATGATCATCCAGTCCTCGCGCGAGTTGCCCGGCGGGGAGACAGCCGCGTAGGCGTGCTGCGCGCGGCCCTCGGTGTTCACGTAGGTGGCGGTCTTCTCGGTGTAGGCGGCACCCGGGAGCAGGACGTCGGCATAGTGCGCGGCCACATCACCATGGTGGCCCTGGTACACGACGAACGAGCCCTTGGGGATGTCCTCGGGCTTGATCTCATCCGAGCCGAGCAGGTAGAGGAACTTCTTGCCGGCGTCGGTCAGGTCGGCGTTGACACCGGGGGTGAAGCCGATGTCGAGGGCGGCCGTGCGGCTGGCGTGCTGTGTACGGTGGTCGGGGGGGGGGGGCGGCGCGCCGGGGACATGATGTGAGTGGCGGCAAGCGGGAAGACGCACAAGAGAGGGACACATGCAACGCGGATGACCTCCCGGAGACCCAAGCGGAGGGGGGGGGGGGGGCGGAGTGTGGAGATAGGTACGCACGCGCTGCAGCACCGAGAAGCCGTTCCACTCGGGGGTGACGACCTTGGCGAACTTAGAAATGGAGGCCACGGCGGCCATGATGTCGGCACCGTCCGGGCGCGAGGCGACATCCGCGCCGACGATGATCATCGGGCGCTCGGCCTTGGCCAGGGTCTCGGCGAACGGGTGGGTCTTGTTGGCCAGGGCATACAGGTCGGTGGGCGAGGCACCGATGTGGTCATACTCGACGGTGAGCTTGACCGGGGCACCGACCAGGCCGATCTGCTGGTTGCGGTGGATGAAGGCCTTGCGCAGGCGCGACTGCAGCAGCGGAGCCTCATGGCGGGGGTTGGTGCCGACCAGGAGGACGGCATCAGCGAACTCGGCACCGGAGATGGTGGTGTTGAGGAGGTAGTTGGAGCTGCGCGCCGGAGAGGGGGAGAAGGGTTAAAAGAGGGCGTGGGGGAGGTAGACGGGAGGGGGCTGTGTGCGTAGCAAGTAGGAGGAGGAGAAGAGAGAGGGGGAGAGAGAGGGGGGGAGAGAGGGGGGGGAGAGAAAGAGAGAAAGAGAGAGGGAGAGAAAGAGAGAAAGAGAGAAAGAGAGAAAGAGAGAAAGAGAGAAAGAGAGAGGGAGAGAAAGAGAGAAAGGGAAAAAGAGAGAAAGAGAGAGAAGGAAAAAGAGAGAGAGAGAAGGAAAAAGAGAGAGAGAGAGAAGGAAAGAGGAACGCACCGGAGATCCGAGCCCAGGGCGTCCTTGCCGACAAAGCCGTCGTACAGCAGGTTCGAGGAGCCCAGGCGCGAGAACAGATCCTTGAGGGCCACAATGGACTCGGCGTCGGCCAGCTGCCCGGCCACGGCGGTCATCTGCCGGCCCGGGGTCAGGGTCATGACCTGGCGCACGCGGTCCAGGGCCTCCTCCCAAGAGGCAGCGCGGAAGGTATCGCCCTCGCGGATCATGGGGGTGGTCAGGCGCTGGCGCTTGAGGCCGTCATACGAGAAGCGCCCCTTGTCGGCCAGCCACTCCTCATTGATCTCGCCATGCAGGCGGGGGACAATGCGCATGACCTCGTTGCCGCGAGCATCGACACGGATGTTGGACCCGAGGGCATCATGCACATCGATGGAGGCGATCTTGCGCAGCTCCCACGGCCGGGCCGTGAAGGCATACGGCTTGGAGGTCAGAGCACCGACCGGGCACAGGTCGATGATGTTGCCGGACAGCTCGGTGTCCAGGACCTTGGACACGTAGGTGCCGATCTCCATGTCATTGCCACGGCCAGAAGTGCCGAGCTCCTCGGCGCCGGCCACCTCGGTGGCGAAGCGCACGCAACGAGTGCAGTGAATGCACCGGGTCATGGTGGTCTTGACCAGCGGGCCGAAGTCCTTGTCCTCGACGGCACGCTTGCCGGCGAACACCTCGCGATAGCGAGACCGATCCGACCCGAAGACCATGGACTGGTCCTGCAGGTCGCACTCGCCGGCCTGGTCGCAAATCGGGCAATCCAGCGGGTGCTGGGCCAGGAGGAACTCCATGACACCCTCGCGGGCCTTCTTGACCAGGTCGGTGCCGGTCTTGACCTTCATGCCGGCGCTGGCCGGCATGGCGCACGAGGCCACAGGCTTGGGCACGCGCTCCACCTCGACCAGGCACATGCGGCAGTTACCGGCGATGGCCAGGCGCTCGTGGTAGCAGAACCGGGGGATCTCCACGCCGGCGGCCTCGCAGGCCTGGATCACGGTCGACCCCTGGGGAACGGACACGGCCACGCCGTCGACCTCCAGGTCGATCATCTCCTGCGAGACGACGGCAGCATTGAGGCGGGGGGCTGGTGGAGGGGAAGGGGGGTGGGGGCGGGGTGCACATGGATGGCGGGATGCAAAAAGGGATGCGCACCGGTGGTGACGAAAGCGCGGGTGAAGCGCTGACGCGTCTGACCCAGGGCGGTGCGGGAGACAGAGGACAGCATCCTTCTCTGCGTGGACGGGAGGGCGGGATGGTGAGGAAGGGGCGGGCGGGTCAGAGGCCGGGGGGGGGGGGGGGGAGAGCGGGAACAGCGACCGGGCATAGGACGGGGAGAGCTCGGTGCTGAGAAAGTGTCGAAGCGGAGTGTGCGTGCAAGGCAGACTCCTGTGGAAGGGGAAGGGGAGTTGGGGGTGCGGTGCCTGCCCGCCTGCCTGCCTGCCTGCCTGCCTGCTATAGCCGGTGCTGGGACCAGGCGGCGAGAACGCCAGCGCTGGGGCCAGGCGGGGAGCACCGCCGCCGGGCCACCATCTCGAGACAGTCACCGGGCAGGTGGCAATGGAGGCAAACACTGGCGGAGGGTCTTGCGCAACCACAGACGCAAGGAATGCTCATAGGGAGGGGAGGAGCGGGGGAGGGGGGGCAGGACAGCCGCAGGAAACAAGTCCAGAGGGGGGAGGGAGGGAGAGAGAGAGAACTGCAGGAGACAGCCATGGGATGCACAGTCGCGTGGAGCTGCGACCGCGGAAGGGGGCGAGGGCAAGGCATGCGCATGACCACAGGGATGGCCGTTGCTGGGTGGAGGGCAGATGCGCGAGGTTGAATGCGGGGCGGGGGGGGGGGGGGAGGAGAAGGGGCGCGGGCAAAAGTACAATCGGGAGAGGCAAGAAGGGCCAAAAGATAAACACTGGGGAGGGTGAATCAGACGACGCTTCGTATCCTTTGGCAGGGGGGCGCAAAAGCCCCGTGGACGGTGGCCATCTGCAATTTCACTCCGGGCCCGGTGAGAGGGCCGCGCGAGGGCGGAGGGGAACCGGAAACCAGGCGAAGGAGGCCGCACGATGGAACGCGAGCGCGCACGCGCACGCATATGCTCCCCCCCCCCCCCCCCCCCCCCCTGGGCGCCCCCCCCCCCCCCCCCCCCCCCCCCCCCCGCGGCCGCTTTCTACCTCGCGCCGAGGTGCATCCGGAA
>NW_009242983.1:366901-369828 GCF_000388065.1 Fonticula alba | reverse complement strand
CCCCCCCTCGCCCCTGGGCGGCGTGCGCTGGTGCCCGCGTCTTGGCGCGCGGGGTCGCCGAGGCCCTCCCCCCACCGGGGGAAGGACTAGTGCGCAGTCCCCCTGGTCCCTTTGTCCTGCTCGGGCCCCCTCCCGGCCGGGCCCACCGCGGGGCCCTGCACAGGGGGGGGGGGGGGGGTGGAGGGTGGAAGGGGCAGGACACAGCGCAGGCAGGACATCGCGCAATGTGTCCAACTGCTCGGGCAGCCCCCCTGGGGGCGCCAGCCCTGACCCTGGAGAACATACGGAGGGGGCGCGGACGATGCGCGGCGGGCCCCGGCGCGCTGCTCCCCTCCGACTCCGCCCCGCGTCCGGGCCGAAGGCGGGCGCCGGAGGCCTCTCGGCAGGAGACCGCGGCCGGCCGGGGGGAGCACGACCCGCACCATCTCGCAAGGGAGAGCGTGCATGCAGCTAGCTGCCAGAGGGGGGATCGATGTGGCCCTGTTCGCTGGCTTTTGAGAAGGGCGGCTCGTATGGGGGCGGAGGGGGGGGGGGGTGGGTGGCCGGACCCGGCGAGGAGGCTCCTCCACACGTTCCCCCCAGCTGGGGCCCCCCACCCAAAGGCAGCCCAGCCGCCCCGTGCCGGCGCCCCCTCCAGCAGCGACCAGCACACGCCGGCGCCGACACCGGGCGACGCAGCCCGCCCGGGATGGCAGGAGGCACGCCTGCGCGCAGGCTCTCTGGGGGGGGGGGGGGACGGGACTTGAGGCTCTCCGGCTTACCCGGGTGCCAGCCGCCGGAGGACCTGGCCGATCAGAACCATGATCCTAAACCCGGCCTCGCAGGAGCCAGCGCAGCGCCCTGGGTCTTGTGCCAGTGCGCCGGGCCAACGGGGCGGCCCATCTCTCTCTCTCTCTCTCTCGCACTGGGGGAGGGGGGTGGCCGCCCACCGCGCCGGCCATCTCGCCGCCAGGAGAGCCGCCCCGCCCGCCGTGCGTCCCCAGCGGCCAAGGCAACACAACCAGCCCCCGGGGCCTTTGGGCCAGGGGCCGCCGGCTCAGCCGTCTGGCCGGCGCGCATGCACACTGCCCCACTTGGGTGTCCAAGGCCTGGCTTGCGTTAGCACGGCCGCCGCCGCCGCCGCCGGGGGGAGGGGGGCACGGCGCCGCCCCCGCCACCCTCCAAGGCCACTGCCATCCACTGGCAGTCTCCGCCCGGAGTGCTGGCGTCCAGCGCCGGAACTTGACGGTGATGTGGTGGAATGTTGTTTGGAATGAGATTCCAACCTCGCGTGATACGGCACATCGTCTGATATGGTCAGTGCCCTTAACCGAGTTGCCGGGATGCCCGCCCGTACGTCGGTCCCTGCCGGCGTCCGGAGGGGACACCATCGGATGACACACGGACGAGTGGACATCCCTCCGCTCCCCCCCCCCCCCGGGGCGAGCGCCCGCACGGGAGCACGTCCGGGCGGCGGAGAAAGGGTGAGACGCGCTGCGAACCGGCCGGGCGCGGGAGCAGGGGAGACGCGCCCCGTCGAGATCCCCCTCCCCCCCCCCTCCCCGGAACCGCCCATACCGGGATAGACCAATGGGAGGCCGGGCCCGCCGGGGGGGCGGCGGGGGGGGGGGGGGGGACCTCTGTTGGCAGTTGTCCTTGGGGCCGGGCGCGTGTGGGGCGCGCCGGGCGGCAAGCGAAGGCGGAGAGCCCCGAAAAAACCCTTCCCTCTCCGGGACGGGGTAACGGCAAGAGAAAGGGGGAGGGGCGCGTGCCGGGGCCGGCGCGTCTGTGGCGCCCCGGGGGGGGCGGGGCCGCCGTTTGGGTGGTCGCCACACACGTCCCACGGGCGCGAACGCTGTCGAGAGCGGGGGCGGCGGGCGAGGTGGGGGCGGTGTTAACACCGGCCGGCCCGGTCGGCCCCGGGGGGGGGGGGGAATCGGCCGAGTGTCTGTGCGGCGCCCCCGGCCGTCCGGCGCGGGCGTACGGTGTGCCCTCCGTCGGCGCATTCCGGCCTCGGCCGGCGGCCGGGCGGCCGGCGACCGAGAACCGGGGCTGCGCGCGCCGTGCCAGCACCCGGACCGGACGTTGGCCCTCCGGGGGGGGAACCCGGTCAGGCGGACCGCCGGCCGGCGCACGCCCATTGGCCCGGGGGGGGAAAAAAGGAACACCCTTCGCCCGGCCGCGGGGCCGGCGCGCCAGGAGGCGAGGCTGGCCCGCCGCCGGGGACGGGGGGCAGCGGCGGCGACCGGCGGCCGGCCGGCTGGTGGTGGTGGTGGTGGTGCCCACCGACAGGGCCCCCAGCGCCGGGCGGCGCCAAACTCCCGACGGCCGGCCGGAGCGCCGCCGCGCATGGCGCCGCTCGCTGGTGCTACCGTACCGGCGGCGACCGGCCCCCGCCCCGGCCGCCGGAGGTGCCGAGTCATCGCACGGCCCCGGGGCCCGCGCGCCCGGTGTCCACTGGCACCGGGCACCGCGGCCCCGCTTGTTCGGGCGTGTGTCCCCGCCGGCGCTGCCTCACCCGCCACCGCAGGACGCGGAGCCCAAGTCCCGACTCTGCCGCGGCCCCCCCCCCCCCCCATCGCGCACGCGCAGCCTCGGGGGACCGCCCGGCTTTTTGACCTCCCCTTGCTCCGTCCCGGGGGGCGGAGGGGCTGTGCCAACATCGCGCGCACGCATGAGCATGCTCCGGGCGGACCGGCCGCGGGCGGGCCATGTGCCGGCGGGCGTGCACATGTGTAACGCAGCCGGCGCCCGGCCGGCGGCCGCGGCTCCATTGGGAGCCGCCGGCGGCGGGCACGCGCGCGCGCGCGCGCAGAGGCCCGCACGCGCGGGGCCCGGGCGCCAGCGCCGCGTCGGCAGTCCCCGGTTCCCAGCACACGCCCTTCGACAAGCCATCCCGCCGGCCCGCGCACGGCGGCGGGCCACGGATCCGTGTGGCCCCCCCCCCC
>NW_009242983.1:365004-366140 GCF_000388065.1 Fonticula alba | reverse complement strand
CTGGGCCGGCGGGGCGGAGGCCGTCAAGAGCCCCCTCGCACTGTCCCGCCTGCCTGAACGGCCGGCGCTCGGGCCGCGCATGCCGCCACGCGCCCCATATGCCGGCCGGCGTCGGTAATAACTCCGGATGCCTCGGGGAGGCCGGCGGGAAAATGCGCGCCCCCTTCTTTCGGCCGGCGCCTTTTTCTTTTCCTTTGGGCGCGCAACGCCGCGGCCGCAGCCCGCCCATTCGCGCCGGCTCCCCAGCGGGGGCGGGGGCGGGGGGGGCCGGCCCGGCCGGGGAGAGCCGAGGCTGGACCCGGGGTTGGGCCCTCGCGCCGGACGGCGGAGGAGCCAATGCTCGGTCGAGTCGGCATGAACGCGCACGCGCGCGCGCGCGCCCGCGACACCGCGCATTTTGGCGCCCTTTCGCGGGGTCGATTTGCCAGCTGGCCGCGCCGGCACCTGAAGGGCGCTGGGACCGGCGGAGGGAGGGGAGGGGGGGCTCGCGCACACGATGCGGCGAGGTGCCCGCCCTCCGGGGGTGCCAGCTCCCTCCGGGCCCTGGCGGGCCGAGCGCTCGTGGACCGTGTGCCCCATGCCGGCCTCGTCCAGGCGCCTGCACCCGGGGGGGGGGGGGGGGCGGGGGGGGCAGGCCGCGCGCGCCCGGGCGTACGTTTGTGTTGTGGCTATTGTTGTTGTTGTTGTTGTTGCTGCTGTCCGGCGTGTGGTCATTCACGCGCTCGGCCCCCCCTCCCCCACCGCCCGCCGGAGCGGCAGATGCGCGCATGTGGCCCCCCCTCCCCCTCCTCCTCCCCTCCCCCCCCCCGCAGCCCGCCACCCGACCAGCATGCCAGGCCCCGCAGAAGGGCCGGACGTGGCCGGGCCGCGGCCGGCCGGGCGCCCTCGTGCCTGCGCGCCGTTCGAGGGCCCTGGAAGAGGGGGGGGGGGGGAGCGCGGTCGGGCGCATTTTTTCGCACCAACCGCCCCGCCCCCCTTCTCCGCCCCCAGCCCAGGACGGCGCGCCCGACGCCTGCCCCCGGTCAGAGGGCCCGCCCCCGGGGCGTGGGGCGAGGGGGGACAGACGTGCATGTGTGCTCGCGCGCGCGTGCGCCCGGAGGTGGAGTACACCCCCGCCAGCGTGCCCGGGCCAGGTA
>NW_009242983.1:361126-361934 GCF_000388065.1 Fonticula alba | reverse complement strand
CCCCTGCCTCTCTGCTCCAAGGCCTCGGAGGCGAGATGCGCCCCCTCTCCATGGGCCCGGCTCGCGGGAGCCGTACCTCGGCCTTCTCGCTTCCCCGAGTCCGGACATCGGCTGGCCGATTTTTCCGCCACGCCCCTGCCGCTCAGGGGAAATGCACCCCCACAGTCACACCCCCTGTGAAAGGTCCCCCTTCCCCCACCGCCTTTCTCCTCCCCTCCGTGTCCCGCTCCGTCTTCTCTCACCGGGAAGCGAGCTCTCCTCTCACCGCCTGGTGCCTTCTCTCCCTCCCCCCCCCTGAGGTACGCGCCCATGCACCCTCATCTCTACTCCCCTCCTGCCCTTCCCCCCTGTGTACCCATCTAACACGCCCCCCCCCATAACCACAACACACCCCTGTAGAAACCGCCCCACCCCCGCCCACCGGCCCCTCTGCGCGCCTCTCGTCGAGACCCCTCCCCTCGACCACTCCTCTCGCCATGACCAAGAACGAGGGCGGCCCCCCGGAGCCATGCGGCTTCGTCGAACGCGGCCCCGATGGCATCGACCGCGTTTGTGACACCCCCTGCGTCCGCGGCCCCGACGTGCGTGCATCCCCGGCGCCCGATCACACACGCCCAGCCCTCCGGCTCATCTAACCATGCCCCCCCCCCTCGCCCGCCTGTCATCCAGTACCACGCTCACGTCATGCTCGTCCACGATCCGCTCAATGAGCTCGGCCGCTGCAAGCGCCAGAACGTCGACACCCGCTCGCGCTCGCGCTGCCCGTACATCGGCTCCCAGTGCCCGGTACGTGCCGCCTCACCCCCCC
>NW_009242983.1:355176-360687 GCF_000388065.1 Fonticula alba | reverse complement strand
CGCCCCCGCCCTCGCACATCCAGTTCCTCGGCTGCTGCAAGCACATCAAAAAGTCCAAGGAGCACTTCGAGTCCCATGTCATCATGCACACTTCCTTCCATGCGATGCTTTGCACCCGGTGCAATAGCCGCTTCATGCGTCCGGCCACCATCAAGGAGCATCTGGCCCAGTGCTTCGAGGCGGAGCTCCAGCGCGCCGAGGCCGAGGCCATGGCCGACCCTGCCGCCGCCGCGGCCAGCCTCACCGAGGGTGCTTCTTCCAGCCCGTCGCCGGATGCGTCGTCCCCGATGCCGGCCGGCGCCGGCGCCGGCACCACCAACAACAAGCGCGAGATCATCCGCAAGGCCCACCTGAAGAAGATCCTCAAGGACCGCGTGTGCGACCTGCATGCCGAGCTGGTGTGGCTGGCGGCCGAGATGACCGCCAACTCCGACATGATGGTCCTGACTTCGGCGGCCGTGGCGGCCGTGGTCGGTGGCGGCCCGACTCCTCCCCGGGCCGCCGGTGCTTCCGGGGAAAACCCCGGCGCGGTGACCGCCATGTCGGCCACCTCCGGCATGACGTCCCCCCGGCCGCGGCGCTTCAACGGCACCCTGCCCCAGGTGTGGCGTGATCTGCTCGAGGGCCAGGTCAAGAAGTGGAATGCCCTCGGCCTGTCCGGGTCTCCGGCGGCCGTGGCCGCGGCCATGGCTTCCAATGCCTCGGGGGTCGGCACCCCGGGCATCGGTCTTCTGCCCGGTGGTCCGACCGCCGGCCTGGCCATTCCCCCCGGGGCTGCCCTGCATCCGGCGGCCGCCGCCGGTCCCACGCCGATCCAGGGTCGCAAGCGCTCGCGCCGCACTTCGCCGGTGACGGCGGCCGTTGAGGCGGCGGCGGCTGCGGCGGCGGCCGCCGCCGCGGCTGCCGCCGCCGCCGGCACCTCCACCGACCCGGCCGGCAGCCCGACCCCGCCGCCCGGCGGGCTGAGCATCGTCCCCCCGGGCATTCCCCTGGGTCCGTACACCAGCAGCCTGGCTGGCCTGACCGGCATCCCCGGGGCCATGATCAAGTCCTCCGGCGCCGGCGGGGCCTCCGGCAAGGGCGCCGCGGGGGCCGCCTCGCCGGCGAAGCGCGCGCGCACCGGCAGTCGTGCGGGCATCGCCTCGACTCCGACCCGCGCGGCCGGTGATGCCGCCACGACCGATGCCCCGGACGCCGGGGCCGGGGCCGGGGCCGGGGCCAGCGGTACCGGCGCCGAGCCCGGTGCCCTCATCTCCGTGGACACCCCGCTGCCGGATCTGTCCTCTCCCCTGGATCCGGCTGCCACTCTGAGCCCTCTCCTGTCCCTCCCTGCTGGCGGTACGTACACACACACATGCCCATGCCCATGCCCATGCCCATGCCCATGCCCATGCACAGACACACACACACGCACACACACACGCACACACACACACACACACACGCGCATGCACACACACACACACACACACACACGCATGCACGCATCCGTTCGCTTATTCCCCCCCCCTCCCCCTACATCCCTCGCTCGTCGGCCCCTCCCGTAGCTAATCCCATGTTCTCTCTTCATCTTCCAGCGCATCTCCCCCTGGCCGGCCTCGCCGGGCAACCCTTCACCCTGTCCGGGTATCCCCACCTGTCGGCGGCTGCGGCGGCTGCGGCCGCGGCCGCGGCGGCCAACCAGCTGTCCCCGGTGGCCACCCCCCTGTCTCCCTCGTCCCAGCTGGCCGCCCTCAATGTCAGCGGCATGACTGTCCAGCAGCAGTTCCAGCTTCTTCAGCAGCAGCAGCAGCAGCTCCAGCTCCTGCAGCAGCAGCAGCAGCAACAGCAACAGCAACAGCAACAGCAGCAGCAGCAACAGCAGCAGCAGGCGGCGGCGCAGGCGGCCCCGGGCACCCCGGCCGCCGCGGGCGCCGGCACTCCCGGTACCCCGGCCGCCGGCCAGCAGTCGCCCCAGCAGCAGGCAGCGGCCGCTGCGGCCGCCGCGGCCGCCGCCGCCCACCCCTCGGCCGCCCACGCGCAGCTCCACCAGCAGCAGTATCAGCTCCTGCTGCAGCTGCAACTCCAGCAGCAGCTCCAGCAGCAGCAGCAGCAGCAGCAGCAGCATCGCCTCCTGCAGCAGGCCCAGTCCCTGCCGCCCCCGCTGCAGGCCCAGATCCAGGCCCAGCTGCAGGCCCAGCTCCAGCCCCTGTCGCTGTCCACCTCGCAGCTGGTGTCCCAGCTGACCCCGCAGCAGCTCCAGCAGCTGGCCGCGGTGCACTCCTCGCTCCAGGCGGCCACCAACTCCGGGCTCATCGGCGGCGTGGCCGGGTCCTGCCCGCCGGTCCTGCCGGGGTCCGTGTGCCCGACGCACGGTGCCGAGGGCGGCTGCAATCGCTCCATCGACACGCTGCTCCTGGCGGCCGAGATGCTCCTGACCAATCCCCTGTCGGCGGCCGCCTCGGCCGCCGGGGTTCTGCCCGGCTCCGTCGGCCAGAGCCTCCTGGGGGGTGTTCTGCCGGCTGGGGGGAATTCTCCCTCGGCGGCTGCGGCTGCGGCTGCGGCTGCCGCGGCGGCGGCGGCCGCCGCCGGCACCGACCCCTCCAAGGCTGGCTCCCCCGGTGGTGGGCTTCTGTCGGTGTCCGGCGCCCTGCCGGACCTGTCCGGCGCCGCGGCCGCGGCCGCCGCCTCCTCCAGCCTGCTGGGTGACCTGAATGCCCGGCGCTGGCAGGACCTCATGCTGTCGCAGCAGCAGAGCTCCGCCGCCTTGGCCAGTGCCCTGGGCCTGTCGCCGGGGGGTGTGCCTCCGCTGAATCCGGCCTCCCTGGCGGCCCTGGCCTCCAGCGGCCTGCTGTCCATGCCCCAGGCCACCGGCCTCGGGGCCGAGTCGGCCCTCTCGCCGCTGGGCTTCGGCGCCCTGGGCGCGGCCAATGCCCTGGGCGCGGCCGCGGCCGCGGCCGCCGCGGCCGCTGCCGCCAACAACCCCATGGGTCTGTTGGCCACCACCGGTGGCGGAGGTGCCACCACTGCTGGTGCTGGTGCTGCTGCTGCCGCCACCCCCACTGCCGCCGGGGGGCAACCGCTGCCTGCCGGGGCCGGCGCCGCCACCACCACCACCATCCCGGTCGCGGCCGATGCCGAGGGTGCCGGTTCTCCCTCTCCGACGGTCGCCGGTGCCCCTGCTGCTGCTGCAGCCACCACCACCGGGTCACCTCTGAAGCCGGCGGACGCGGCGGTGCCTGCCACCGCGTCGCCCTCCTCGGCCGAGACATCCACCGCCTCGGACTCGCCGGCGTCGGCGGCCACGGCGTCGGCCGCTGCCCCGGTCGCCGGGACCGATGCCGCTCCCCCCAAGGCTGCCCTCGATGCGGCGGCGGCCGCGCTCCCGGTGGCCGCGGCGGACCCTGCGGCCGCCCCGCTGGAGGCCGTCCTGCCGACCCCCGCTGCGGCGGCGGCGGCCGCGGCCGCCGCCAGCCCCGGCCCTGGCACCACGGCCGAGCCCTCGGCCGCCACCCCGGCCGCCGTCTCGTCCTAAGTGTGTGCGAATATCGGCCCGACAGCGGGTGGCACATTGCCGAGGGGCTGGCGTGGCATATCATCCCCCCTCCTCCCCTCGCGCGCGCCTGCCCATCTCCCCGATATCGGCCAATTGTTATGGCATCTTCTCTCCCTTTCTTCTCCTCTCTCTCTTTGCCTTCTCCCTTCCTTGTAGCCGCCCCTGAAGGGCGGCCGCGCACATGGGCTGTGGGTGTATTTTTTTGCACATGCCCAGGCACATCTCCACCCCATGTGTGTCTTTGCGTGCATTTGCTCCTCCCTCTCTCTCTCTCTCTCTCCATCTGTCCCCGTAGCCGGGAGGTGAGGGGGGAGACGTGAGAAGAGGGTCCACCGCCGCCGCAGCCAGTTGCGCGCGTGCGTGTGTCTCGACATCCGTGTGCACTTGCACATGGCCATCTTCTGTCTCCTCCCCCTTGCGCGTCCCTCCTTCCCTTCGTCTGTATCATTTCCTTTCCTCCCCCGTCTCTCTATCCCTCTCTCTCTCTCTCTCTCTCTCTCTCCCGGCTCATATGTCCCACCACCTCCTCCTCGTGCCCCGCTCGAGGGCCTGCGCGGCCGCGCGAGTGCGTGCGCGCGTGTGTACTCTATCCCCCCCTGGAGCGTGCGTGTGTGTGCATGTGTGTGCCCGGCATCCGTCCATATTCCCCCCGAGACATGACCGTCGTTTGTGCAGAGAGAGAGAGAGAGAGAGAAAAATACATCAAATAGCCTCCATCCACATCCGGAGCAGGGCGTGCTCAGCCTCATGTGTGGGCGGGCGGGTGGGCGGGCGGGCGAGCGGGCGAGTGGCGTCCCTGGGGCTGTCCGCCACACTGCGGAGAGAGGGCCGGCTCCAAGCACGACACCCGCCTCTTTCTGCAAGCACCTCTCACGCTGAAACAGCAGATCACACATCAGACTCCGGATGCAACTCTCGTTCTTAAGAAATACAATGGACACATGATACAGCCCACGCACAGGGCGCGCCACCGGCCCACTCCGGCCGGGTGGAGTTGCACACCGCGCTCGCCGGCGTGCCCCCTCCCTTGCTTCCTCCACCCTGGGGGTTTCTGGTCGGGGGCGTGTGACTGGCCGGCGGTGGATGGCGAACGGGCCGGGTTTTCGGGCCCCAGGGCAACAGAGGCCAGTGGCGGGGGGTGGCGGGGCGGGTTCCCCCCCCCCCCCCCCGGAAGAGCCGTGTGCCAGCAGTGGCTGCCGTGGCTTTTCTGGTGCGTGTGGCGGCCGGTCAGACAGGCCCGGGCATTACGTGGGCCGCTGTGGCTTGACCCGGCCGGGCGTGACCGTTTCCCCCGCCCGCCGCTGCCGGAGGCGCTGGGTCGGCCTTGGCAGGCGGGAGCTGGCGCATGTGAGCGTCGCCGGATGCGCGCGCGTCGGGTTGCCGGCCAGGCCGCATGGGCCCCAGGGCGCCCCTTTCTGCCTCTCGCTCCCTCTCTCCCTTTGCTTCTCCCTGCCTCATGCGCTGCCTCTCTCTCTCTCTCTCGCTGCCTGTTGCATGCCGGCGCCCATCATGGCGCCCACAGGGCTAGCCGGGGAATGAGTCATCTCCGCCTCCCTGGCCAGAGCCCTTCTGTCCCCCGGGCTCAGGGCACCCGGGGCTGAAAGGGGCTCGGTTCGCAGAAGTCCGCCCGGAGGGGCAGGGCACGCTCGCGCGTGGGCGCAGACATGCGGCCTCGCCTGCCCACGCTGACAGCCCCTCTCGCCGCGCGTCCTCCCACAACCCCCCGCCCGCTCTTCTCTCCTAACGGGGAACCAGCGCATGTGGGTCGGGACGGATCGCACGGCCGGAGGCTCGTTGCGCGGCCCGGCGCCTATCGCGCCACGCCCGTGAGAACCGCTTGGACATGGTCCGCGTCGGGGGCAAGTGAGCGCCCCCGCGGGGGAGGGGCCGCGGGGTCCGTGGGTCCGCGCCAGTGCCGAGGTCTCACCAGTCCTCAGGCTTTTTTTGCCTCTGCCCCCCCCCCCCCCCCCCCCCCC
>NW_009242983.1:350807-352118 GCF_000388065.1 Fonticula alba | reverse complement strand
CCCCCCTCCCCCTAGTCTCTCCCTCTCCTCTCTGCGGCGCGTGCACGTGTACGTCTCGGCTTGTCTCCGCTCCACGGGCACTTGCTCGTCCCTCGCCAGCCCATCTGCAGGGCCGCTTGTCTGCCTGTTTGTCCGACTAATCGCTTACTCGTCCCCCCCCCCCCCCCGCCCCTCTCTCGCCCCATCCACATGCATGTACACACCCCGCACACAGTCACCATGGGCAGCGAGCACTCTCGTCCGCACCCCACCCAGGCTGGCCACTACCAGCAGGGTGGCCAGTACGACCCCAGCCAGCACAAGGGCACCGGCGCCGACGGCATGCCCGTCAGCCCGAACGTTCCGCCGTCCAACATGGCCGCCGCCCAGTTCGCCCAGCGCGCTGTGGCCACCAACGCCGCATACAGCAACCTCGTGCACCCGAGCAACCAGGGGCTTGCTCAGCCGGGGGGGTCCCACGCGGCCAACACCGCCCAGGCCGGCGGCCGCTATGCCACCCAGCCGGCGGCTCCTGCCCCGCAGCAGCAGCCCCAGCACTTCCACCACCCGCAGCAGCAGCAGCAGCAGCAGCGGTACCCGGCTGACGCGCGGCGCCCGCCCCCCGGGCCTGCCGCCGGGGCCCGGGCCCCCGAGCAGCCATCTACCGGCGTGCCGACTGCCGCCCCGCCGGCTGTCCCCGGTGCCCCGCCTCCCATCGAGATGATCGGCCACTATGTGGTGCGGGCCTCGCTCGGTAAGGGGTCCTTCGCCGAGGTGAAGCTCGGCGAGCATGAGCTCACCGGCGAGAAGGTTGCCCTCAAGGTCATCACCAAGGCCAACCTCAACAAGGGCCGCCGCAATGTCCACCTCCAGCGTGAGATCCGCTTCCTCAAGCTCCTGTGCCACCCCCACATCAGTGCGTGTGCCCCCCGTCCCGGGTGCTGGTTTGGCGGCCCTTCCACGCCCCAGGGGGGCCACCCTCTCCTCCGCCACACACACACACACACACACACACACACATGTACACATGTACACATACTGACCCGCTTTTCGGTGCACGTGCGCCCCCTTGCGCCTCCCGCCCTGCATCCCCCCGCACACATACACAGCCATGCTCTACGAGGTGGTCGAGACCAACGACTACTACGTCCTCATCATGGAGCACGTCACCGGTGGCGAGCTGCTTCAGTACATCCGCAATGCCGAGCGCCATCGTCTGTCCGAAATCGAGTCGCGCCGGCTCTTCCGCCAGATTGTCTCCGCCGTGAGCTATTGCCACCGGAACTCCCTCATCCATCGCGACATCAAGCCCGAGAGTGCGTGCCCCCCCCC
>NW_009242983.1:350321-350797 GCF_000388065.1 Fonticula alba | reverse complement strand
CCCCCCCTCCCCCCGAGCTCAGATGTCATGCTGGACAAGAATGGCGATGTGAAGATGATTGATTTCGGCTTCAGCCGCGAGTTCAAGCCCGACATGCAGCTGGACTCCTTCATCGGGTCCCCGCACTACGCGGCGCCCGAGCTGCTGCAGGGCATCAAGTACAGTGGCCCCGAGGTGGACCTCTGGTCTCTCGGTATCCTGCTCTACGTGATGATTTGCGGCCGCCAGCCCTTCAAGCACCCCGACATGAAGGTCCTCTACGCCAAGATCACCTCCGGCCGCTTCGAGTACCCGGAGCATGTGAGCCCGCGTGCGTGCCTCTTCTTCCTCTCGTCTCCCTTTCCCCCCGCTTCTCCTCTTTCTTGTACTTACATTTCCTTTCCTCTCCTTTCCTTTCACTTCCTCTTCTCCTCTCCCTCCCTCTCCCTCCCTCTCCCTCTCTCTCCCTCTATTTCCCTTTCACTCCCCCTCTCCCT
>NW_009242983.1:348590-350217 GCF_000388065.1 Fonticula alba | reverse complement strand
CCCCCCAACACCCACCCCCAATCTCCACACCATAGTCGCTAAGGATCTCATCGGCAACCTCATCCGTGTCAACCCCAAGGAGCGCCTCACCATGGAGACCCTCCGCACGCACCCGTGGCTGAGCGAGGGCTACGACGGCCCGCCGCCCACGTACATGCTCGAGCGCGGCCCCATCACCAAGGTTGATGAGGAGATCTTCGCCGAGCTGCTCACCTACGGCGTGGACCCGGTCCAGGGCCGCGAGCTGCTCCAGCAAAATGACCAGACTGTCCCCAATGTGGTGACCAATTTCTACCACCTCCTTCTGGAGCGCCGTGACCGGATGATGAGCCACCTCATCGATGATGGCCTGAGCTCCAGCGGCTCCTCCGGCGCATCGGTCTACAACAGCAGCACCGACGACATCATGCAGGCGGACTCGCCGATGGATGTGGAGCCGGCCGAGCCGGTCGTGGCGGCCGTTCAGGCCGGCCACCACCCGGCCGCCGCCGCCGCCGCCGCCGGCCCCCAGCAGCACATGTTCCGCCAGTTCGACACCGACGAGATGGTTCCCCTGTCGGTGGTCGACAAGAACATTCGTCGCATGGTCCGGCAGAACTCCCAGCTCATGGAGCAGAACTACTTCCAGAAGCGCTTCGGCTCCGAGTCGGCCTCCACCGCGGCCCTTACCGGCCAGCCGCCGTCGCACCTGTCCGCGCCGCCGACCAATGCCCCGGGATACTCTCGCTAAGCGGGAGAAAAGAAAGCCCGAGAAAGGGAAGCGTGTCCACACACACACACACACACACACACACACACACACACACACACACACACATACATACACTCGCCCGCGCATGTGCATGCCATATATATATATATATCCTCATCCACATTCGCATCCACATCCACATGTACATACCCGTGCGTGCTCTAATGTGCACATGCTGCGTGTGTAGATGCATCTACATGCGCGTGCCCCCGCGCATCTGTATTTGTTCGGCCCGTGTGTGTGTGTGTGTGTGTGTGTGTGTGTGTGTGTGTGTGTGCGGGGGACGGATGTTGTGTCACATGGCCCCCATATGGCGCCCAGGCCACGCCTCCACCCATCGTCTCCCCTTCCTCGTGCTGGCCCTTGCCCTCATCCCTCGTGTGCATGCGTGTGCCCTGGCCGTCGTCAGCCGCGCCGGCGATGTCCCCTCCCTCCTCTTCCTCCCAAAACACATACTCTCTCCCTGTCCTTCCCTCCCCCGAAAAAAAATCCCCCAACTGTTGTTTGTGCTTGTGCATGTATTGTGTGTCGTCCGTGTTCCTCCCGCGCTCGGGCACCCAATATCGCCTCCTGTGTATGCGGCTCTCTTGCCCGGGTTCTTGTTGCACTGGGGCCTGCCCTTGACACGGTGGCATGTTCCCACCGCAGTCCGGGGGGGACATCCCAGAGAGGTGCCAGGCCGCCCGCAGGCGCATGTGCCTGCGGCTTGCCGTGCTTGAGCGTCCGCCCATCGGCCAAAGGGGGAAGAAAGTACACCTGGTCTCCCCCGGGGGGCAAAAGGGCATGTGCCCGATCTCGGCGCCCGGCGAGAGAGGGCGGCCTCGGGAAAAATCGGCCCAAGGGCTGAGGCGTGGGAGGAGGGGGGGGGGGGGGGGG
>NW_009242983.1:345149-348580 GCF_000388065.1 Fonticula alba | reverse complement strand
GGGGGGGGGGGGGGGGGGGGGGGGGGGGGGGGGGGGGGGGGGGGGGGGGGGGGGGGGGGGGGGGGGGGGGGGGGGGGGGGGGGGGGGGCATGGCCGGGAAAGGTCTGGGCAAAAAAATATGCCCGGACGCGTGGCCCCGGGTCGCGCGCGCCCCCATGCGCCGGCGCCATGACGAAAATTCCCCCACATCGGGGCTCGAAGCCCACAGGGGCCCGAGGAGGCCCAATTAACATGCTGCCCAGCGAGTTACGGCGGCGTTGCCGAGGACCTGGAGAGCAATCACATGCCCACTCACGAGGCGCGTTTCAGGCACAGCTGGCGTCTATTTTGACAGTTCGGCCGCCGCCCCCCGCACACGCGCGCCCCCTTACACATGCGAGCGCGAGCGCGAGCACGAGCGCGGACGGATGTAGGCATGGCTGTGTGTGCGTGTGTGCGTGCGTGTGTGTGTGTGTGTGTGTGTGTGTGCATATGTGGCAGAGGCCGGCGGTGGGTGGGGCCCGGCGCGCGTATGCCCCAGGCCGCGAGGCGTCCGCGGGGGGGGGGGGGGGGGCAGCCGGCGGGGGAGTGGGTTTCATGCGGTGTGTGGACACACATCCCCTGCGGGGGGGAGGGCGTTTGCGTGTGTTGAGACGCCGCCCGCCACAGAGTTCCGGAGCGTGAGTGTAGCACAGATGCCCACCCTCCTGCCAGGCTGGCGACCAACTCCGTCGCGCTCTTGTCCTGCGCCGGGCCTCTCGTTCCCGGCGGCTAGCGCCCCGTCCCCCCCCCCCCCTCGCGGCCAATGGCCTGTTCGCTCGGCGCCCTCCTGCTTGCTGGCACAGGGCCGCCTTGCGCGGGCCTGAGATGGCTCAGGGGGGGCCCCACGCCCCTGTTTGGACGAAAGGGGCCCGCGATGATCCTCCAGGCGGCTGTGAGCGCGGCCCCACAGCGTCGGCGGCTCCCCCCCCCCCTTCGGCGCTGGTCCTTTTTCTCCCGCCCTGCACGGCGCATCTCTACCACCGGCGCGCGGGCGGAATTGACAGCATGTTTGCGGGATTGCCCCCCCCCCCCCCCCCCCCCCCCGCTTTCTCCTGGTGCATCGCCCGATGGTCGCCACTCAAGGGCGGCATGCAGGGCCCCGAGGGTTCCGGCGCCGGGGGCCCGGAGTTTCTCTCACATAGGGGGGGGGGGGGCAGGCGATGGGCGCCCCGCTCTGGCGGCTACACGAACGCGCGTCCCTCGGCCCTCGACGCCCGCTCACCGGGGCCGCCGTTTTTCCCGGCGCCCCACTGACAGCGGCTGGCACTTTCTCACGCTCGCCCTCTGCCCTCCCCACCCGGCCCCCGGGGCAATGCGTAATGGCGCGCGCATCCCCCGATCTTTCCCCTCCAGGACAGAGGCCGGTCGTCTCACCGGTTCCTGAAACATCGGCGTGTGCCTCGCCCTTTTTTGCCCGGGTCTCCCCATCGTTTCCGGGGCCGGGTGTGCGCCCGGCCAAGCCCCTCACCCGGAGCAAGGACACATCTCGCCGGGCATCACGCAACCACGGTCCATGGGTGCCGAGCCAGGCCGAGTTCTCTTTCTCTCCCTTCCCCTGTGTTTCTGCATCACACACAGACACACACACGCACACTCTCCGTCCTCTCCCCCCCTCTCTCTCTCTCTCTCTTCTCGTCGAATGACCCCCCGAGCCTGAGCCGGAACCTGGGTCTGCCCTACTTGGCTATCCAGCCGTCCCTCCGGACCGCTTTTGTTTTGTACTCCGCCTCTGTTGAGCGGTCGCGCTCCGGGAACATCCGGTTTCCGAGGGTCCGAAAGTAGAGGCTCGCCCCCGCCCGCCCGCCCCCACTCCGCCGTCGCCAGGGGCTGAGGAGTGGGACCGACCGCGAGGTTCCGGCCAGCCTCCGCCCCCCCACCCCGCCCTCACCCACCCAACTCCCATCACTTCTCACATCCCCCTCCACTGGTGCAATCCCCCCCCCCCCACCCCACCCCCAATACATCCGCCTACCAAGCGATGGATGTCTACTTGAGGGGTCGCCGGATATCCGTCCCTGCCGAGGCACCCCTGAGCATTGCATCTGGCTGCGCTGTTTTCCCCTGCTGGCCTCCGGGCGGAAGCCCACCCTCAAGACCCCGGCAGCCGCGCGGCCAGCCCCGGTGCATGAACAGCTGGTGCGCATGCGTCATCCCGGCCGGGCCGGTTGTGAAGCGGTGCCTCGCTCACGGGGTGCCCCCCGGCCTCCGGCCATCCCATTTCAGCATCCCCCCTCCCCCTCCCCCCGGGGGCAGGCAGCGGCCAGCCCCAGCATAGGCAACTGCTCTGGTGTGAGGGAACATTGGCAGAATTTAAAATGCCTTCCCTAAAAACACCTTCCCCCGGGTCCCCCCCCCCCTGCTCAGAGGGCCGCGGCCTTGAGAGTACCAGGGACGCGATGCCGACCCTGCTCACTGGTGCCCGTGGGAATCTCTGGCGCGCTCCGACCGGCCCCGCGTTGGGTGGGGCGAGGCATTCCATGACCCACAATGCCCCGGACGTACATATCTCCCCCCCCCACCCCCCCCTCATCCTCACCCCCCAGCCGCGCGTCTGACCGGCTCGGACACAGCCGAGGACACCCCTCCGCCAGTCCGCCGGACATAAGCCGGCATCCCTCCAGAGGTGATCTCCATCGAGGGCCGGACGCCGTGCCCGAGACCTCTCGCTGCGAGTCTGTCCCATGCTTTGGCCCCAGGTCCCAGCTCCTTCCCCGAGGGTGCATGTGTCTTTCGCCCTGTGTGCATGTCTCTCTATCTCTCTATCTCCCTCCCTCTCGCTCCCTCTCTTTCTTCTTCTCTCTGCCCCCCTGTGAATCAACACCGCAGCCGGGCTGGAGACCGAGCGCGGCAAGGCAAGGGGCAGAGAAGCCCCCCGCCGTATCTACCGCCCTTCGCGGCGTCACCACTCCCAGGTGTGAACTGTTGAGGAGGCATGGCCTTACGCCTGGCGGCTGGGCGGCCGGCGTTACCTCCCCTCCCAACTCTGCGACGCCAACACCTTCCCTGCCGCCCTACCCCAACGCTCCTCCCTGCCTCTGCCTCTTCTCCTGCCGCGCCGCGCCGCACCGCACCGCACCGCACCGCACCGATCCGCGCCGCATCGCATCGCAACGCACCGCGCCGCACCGCACCACATATCTTCTCCGCTGTTGGTCCCTTGGTTGTTGTCACCGTCGCCGCTGTCAGCACCTCCTCCGTAGCCGACAAAAAGAGCAAGACCACGCAGGCCCCACTCGGCGCATGGCTCCCTGTCCGCCTTCTGCTCCCGCTGCCAGGAGCTGATCCACCGAACCGACCCCGTCCGCCCTCCCGCCTGCGCCTCTGGCAAGAAGCCTGCAGCAGAGCGCCAGTGAGTGGCTGCGACCACAACCGCCAAAGACACAGCCGCGCGCACATACCGGAGCCCACCC
>NW_009242983.1:337765-340265 GCF_000388065.1 Fonticula alba | reverse complement strand
TTCGCCCGGGGCCTCGGCGGGCGCCGGCGGCCCGGGGCTCGATGACCCGGCCGTCCGGACCAAGTCCGGACTCCCGGCCGGGCCCGCCGCCCCGGGAGGCGACTACCCCTCGGCCGCCGGGCCTGAGGGGGGTGTCTTCGCCAAGCATCGCTCGCAGGCACCATCCCAGACCCAGACCCAGGCACAGGCGCAGCATGGAGCTTACCCGCTGGGTCAGCACGGAGCAGCGGCCTTCGCCGGCTCGGCCACCGGGACTTACTCCTCGCAGGCGGCGCATCGCCACCCTGGCGAGGAGTATGCCTCGGGGCGCTTCGTCCAATCGCACCCGGACGGCACCGGCTCGCAGGCCGGGCAGCAATATCCGCAGCCACAGCCGCAGCAGCCATCGCAGGCACAGTATGCGCAGCAGTATTCACAGCAGCAGCAGCAGCAGCAGCAACAGCATGCCTATCCACTTCAGTCGCAGCAGCCATCGCAGGGGCACCCGTCGCAGCAGTTCCCTGCCAGCCGTGCGGGGGCCCCCCCGTCCGCGCAGGCCCCGCAGCACTCCTACCCGCAGACCACGGCCAAGTACCCCCTGCAGCAGCAGCAGCAGCAGCAGCCGGTTGGCAATGCTCGCGCTGGGCCGGGGGCCGTCGCCCCGGGCGAGGCCTACCTCCCGACCGCCGGCTACCTGGAGGATGCGGCGGCCAGCCCCGGGGCCAGTGGCCCGCACTCCGGGCCCTCGTACCTGGACCAGCCCGGCAAGCACCTGCACCCGGGGCCCTCGCGCGGGCGCGACCGCTTCCATGTTCAGCAGCAACAGCCGGGGCATTTCCGCAACCCCGATCCCGGCGACGACGCGGAGATGGCCTCCGGGTCGCTGGACAACCTGGCCTTCCAGGAGACCCTGCTGTCGGGCCCGGGGCACTCGGTGCACCCGTCAACCGGGCCGCGCTCCCATGCGCCGTACCATCCCCCGGCCGAGGGCGGGGCATCATCGGCCGGCGGGGCTGCCGACGCGGGCGCCCCCTCGGCGGCCCGGTCGCCGGACTACCGGGCGCCCGGACACATGGCCGGCCGATCGGCCTACTACGCGGCCCGCGGTGCCGAGGGCGCCGAGGCCGAGACATCGCCGGTGATGGACCCTCGGGCTCGGCAGGCCGGGCTGCCTGGCACCGGCCCGGGCTTTGCCGCGGACACCGGCCCGACCGGGTACCCGGCGCACCCGGGCGCCTACGGGCCGGCCCTGCCGCCGGGCTCGGCCGCCGGCATGCACCCCACCTCGACGTACCATGCGCAGCAGCACCCGGCCGCGGCCGGGGGCCCGTATCATGGGCCGGCAGCACAGCAGGCGGCCTCCGCCGCCGGGACGTACCTCGTGCCCTCGGCCGGGCGTGCAGGCTCCCTTGGCGGCGGCGGCGGCGGCGGCCAGCAGCACCAGCACCGACCGGCCGGCGGGGCCCGCGTCCATGACTACTCGGACCCCCGGTACCGTGGCGCTCCCTCGGCCGATGGCGGCCACTACGACCAGGGGCCCGGGCCAGCGGCCGACCTGTCCAGCGGCGGCCCGCACCACCCGGCCCACCCGCCGCATGGCCACGCGTATCACCATGGCGGCCAGTATGCCGACCAGTATGGCGGCCAGTATGGCGGCCACTACCCCAGCCAGTATGCCCATGGCAAGGAGTCGGCCGACATCGGGCCCGCTGGCGGGCCGCGGAAGCCCGGCCCTCACGCCGCCTCGAGCGACTTCCATGCGGCCGAGTATGCCGGCCACCACCAGCACCATGCCCATCTCCAGGCACAGCCGTCCTCGCAGCCGCAGTATCTGTCCCACCATGCGCCGCACTACCATGGTGCGTCGGACGCCGAGCCGGCACCCGGGCCCCTGCAGCCGCAGCCGCAGCCACAGCCGCAGCAGCCGCAGTCGCAGTCGCACCCCCACGCTGCGCCGGATGCCCCCTCCTCCGACGCCGACCCGGGCGCCAGTGCTCCCGGTACGCCCGACAGCCATCGCCCCCTCCCCTCCCCCCCGGTTAATTCGCTTGACACCGTACTAACAGCCAGCGCCCCTCGACTTGGCACGGTCGCCCGATGTGGTCGAAAAAAAAAAAAAAAAAAGACCACGCCCCTCGGCTGGGCGTCTACCCGAGTGACGCGTTCGGGGCCGAGCGCCAGGCCAGCCCCGGGCTCGGGGCCGGCGGCCATGCGTATGCCCTGTCCTCGGCCTCGTCCAGCGGGCTGGCCCTGGACTTCGGCCACGGCCTGGCCGACTCGGGCCCCGTGTCGACGCCCTCCTCGGCCCCGAGCACCCCCGGGCCCGGGGGCAGCGGCGGCAGCCGGTCCGGCCCCGGCGGCGGGGCCTCCATGTCCCGCAACCGGGCCCAAAAGGCCACCTCTGCCGGGGCCGGCCCCGGCGGGGCGACAGGCCGCCCGGGCGGGAGTACCGGCGGCCGCACCGGGCCGCGCGGGACCTCCCCCGGTGGCGGCTCCACCGGCGGGGCGGCCATCTTCGTGC
>NW_009242983.1:335637-337738 GCF_000388065.1 Fonticula alba | reverse complement strand
TCGGCGGCGGGGCCTCCATGTCCCGCAACCGGGCCCAAAAGGCCACCTCTGCCGGGGCCGGCCCCGGCGGGGCGACAGGCCGCCCGGGCGGGAGTACCGGCGGCCGCACCGGGCCGCGCGGGACCTCCCCCGGTGGCGGCTCCACCGGCGGGGCGGCCATCTTCGTGCCCATCCACAACAGCGCCAATGCCCACAGTCGGTCGGGGAATTCCCCCCCGCGGGTGCCGACCCCGCCGCCGGCCCCGCAGGCCCCGCAAAAGGGCATCACCAAGCCCGTGCGCGAGTACCTCCGCCGGTGGATCCTGGCCCACCACACCAATCCCTATCCCAGCGAGACGGAGAAGCAGCGCCTGCTCAGCCACACCGGCCTGGACCCCCGCAAAAGGGCATCACCAAGCCCGTGCGCGAGTACCTCCGCCGGTGGATCCTGGCCCACCACACCAATCCCTATCCCAGCGAGACGGAGAAGCAGCGCCTGCTCAGCCACACCGGCCTGGACATCACCCAGCTGAACAACTGGTTCATCAATGCCCGGCGCCGGGTGCTCATGCGCACCTGGCCCAGGAATTCGCCCGGGGCCGCGGCCGGTGGTGCTGCCTCGGCCGGCGGCGCCAGCGCCCCCTCGGCCGGCGGCAGCCCCCTTCCCAGCCCCGGCGGCATGGCGGCCCCGGCCACCGGGCAGGCCGCCAGCGCCAGCGCCAGCGCCACCGCCACCGCCACCGCCCCGGCTGGGTTGATGCTCGCGTCGCCGCCGCTGGGCTCGTCGCTGGCCGGGGGGCCGGAGGCCGGTCAGGCCCCGGGGTCCGGCGGCCCGAGTGTGGGCGCCGCCGCCGCCGCCGCCGCCGCCGCCGCAGCAAGCGCCAGCATGGCCCCCCTGTCCATCTCGCCGACTGGCGCGCAGCCGGCCGGCGCGGGCTCGGCCCCGGGGCCCGCCCCGGCGGTTGCCAGCCCCGGGGCGGTCGGGTCTCTCGCCTCGTCGCCCGTGTCCCGGTCCTCGGCGGCCCTCAGTGGTTTGAACATCTCCCCGGTCGGGGTGGCACCGCACGCACATGCCGCCGGCGACGCCGGAGCTGCTGGCCCGTCGGACCTCCAGGCCACCACGGCCGGTCTTTCCCCACACCACCCCCTGCACCACGCCCATGCTCACCTGGCCCACCACCAGCAGCATGGGCTGCACCAGCCCCACCATGCCAAGCCGCCAGGACACTTTGTGCCCACCATGCCCGGCGGCTTGGACATGGCGGCCAGCTATGCGGCGGCCGCGGCCGCCGCCGCCGCCGCCGCCGCCCACAGCCCCTCGCCTGCCCTCATCACCGCTGCGCAGCTCAATCAGCATGCCCTGGCCAACCTGCAGATGTCGGCGGCGGCCACCATGGCGGCCGCCGTGGCCGCCGCCACCGCCTCCGCCCCCGGGCCCGTCGCCGCCGGTGCCGCCACCAACCCCCCCGGCGATGCGGCCCCCCTGGCCGCCCACCTCTCGCCCTCCACCGGCAGCGGGGCTTACCTGCCCGTGTCCGGGGCGCTGGCGGCCGCCACCGCCGGCCTGGCCGCCCCGCTGGGCACCGGCCCCAGCGTCTCCACCCCCACAACGCCGCAGACGCCGGGCCCCGGCGCAGTGCCGCTGGCCTCGGCCACCGGCCTCGGCGACCACCCAGGCCTCGGCCCCGGCCAGTACCGCCCGGTGAAGATGGGCCCGCACTAATGTGTGTATTCATGTGGGGGTGTGCGCGTGCGTATGTGTCAGTGGCCTCCCGGCCCCTTGCCTGCATTCACGCACGGGCGCACACATGCACGCGCGCGTGTCGGAGGCCGCGCCGCCTCGGCCGGGGAGCCTCCCCTGCTCGATCTCGCCCGCCCACCCCCCTCGGGCCGGGGGGAGCTCGGGAGGGGGATGCCCCGGCCGCCCGACCCAAGCGCGTGTGACCGAGAAATGTCCTTGAGAAGATCATGTGAAATAAAGAACTCCACCAGACCACCCATGCTACTTCTCCTCTCGCCCCCCTCGGCCTCGGGCGCCGCCCCGGGCTCGGCACCGCGCACCCTCTTTCATCGGGCACGGCGGCCGACGGCCACCGACAGCGCATCCCCACCCCCCTATCTC
>NW_009242983.1:319289-335041 GCF_000388065.1 Fonticula alba | reverse complement strand
CCCCCCCCCCCCAGCGCCGGCTCGTCTTGGCCCTCCTCTGTCCGCCCTCGGCGGCCTGGTCCCCCGGTCGGACATGCTGATGCCCTCCGCCTGGCGAGGCCCGGCCGACATGCGTGTCGTCTGCTCGCGTGCCGGCGGGGAATTCCGCCTGGCGGCCCGCGCGGCCGGGCTCCTGGCCGCCCTGAGGGCGTGTCCCGGGGCTGAAGGTGCTCGACTGGGCGATCTGCCGCCCGGCTTCGGGCCCTTCCTCCGGTGGGCCCTGCGCACGGCCGGCGCCTGCCCGGCACAACTACCGGCACTGCGCCAGGGCCGGGCCCACCGGCGGGGGCCCCCGGCCGGCCGGCGCCTCGGCATAGCATGCCACTTCCTGGCCGTGGTGGCCAAGCTGGCCAGCAGGCTGGTGCTCGAGGCGCTGGCCCTGCTCCACTGTCCGGCCAGCCTCCGCGAGCTGGCCACCCTTCGAGGCGCCCTACCGCCCCGGGGTCTCCCCGGCGTGCCCATGCTGGGCCTGCTGGGCCTGCTGCTGGCCCGGGAAATCCGCCACCGGCTGGCAGCCACCCATCCCGGGGCCGCCGCTCTTGCCACATTCCCCGCGACCCAGCTGGCCAAGTGCGCGCGGCGCCTGGTCCGTGCACTGCCGGCCACCACCCCGGCGGATGTCTTTTCCGCCGTGCTGACACAGGTGCGTGCCCCCCCCCCCTCCCTCCCTCTCCCTCCCGGGGAGGGCGGGCCGGTCCTGCTCTTGCTCGCTTGCCCGCCTGCCCGCCTGTCCGCCTGCCCGCCTGCCCGCCTGCCCCGCCGCACCTCGCCTCTTGGCCCCCTCTGAGTGGCCGCCACCCGGGGGTGTCCTGACACCTCCTGCACCCTGCCCCACTGCTCGGGCCACCGGACACGCAGCTGGCCCCGATACACCGCCATGCGCAGGGTGTCCTGGCGCGGGCGTTCGGCGAGCGGCAGCTCGACCTCGAGCCCGGCCCGAGGGCCCCCTCCGCCTCGCTGACCGCGGTGCTGCAGCTGATGCTGCTGTGCCATGAGCGCGCGGAGGCCGGCCCCGGTCCGGCAGCCCTGGAGGCGCTGCACACCCTGGCTGCCGAGAGCTCGGTCTTCCAGGCCCCGGGCCGGTGGTCCTCGGCGGCCCCCTTGACGCCGGGGGGGCTCCTGCTGTCGGACACCGGCGTGTGGCCGGCCGACCCGGCGGCCCCGGCCTACCCGATCGCGGCGCCCTGGGCCCGGTGGCCACTGTGTCGCCTGCTCGACCCGGGGGACCGGCTGCCCCTGCTGGCCAGCTTTGTGGAGCTCAGCTGGACCAGCGCGCGGATGGCCGTGCGCCGGGCCGCCGCCGGGCCCGATGCCCGGGCCGCTGCGTGCCTTGCGCTGCGCCTGGTCGCCGGCCGGCCGTCCGAGGGGCCCGTCCTCCGGTCGGCCATGCCCTTCGACCTGCGGCTGCTGAGCTGCGCCCTGGACGATGACCGCCTCAACCGCGCCATCGGCCTGCTGCTGGACATGCACATGCTCCTGGAGCCCGGGCCGGTCGCCGATCCGGAGGACCCGCGGTGGGCCCTGCGCTACTTGACCTCACCGCTGGCGGTGTTGGCGGCGCTGGGCCGCCATGCAGGCGTCTGCCCGGCCGAGGCCCGGCGCCCGGCACACTCACTTCTGGTGGAGCTCCTGCTGGCTGGCCGGCCGGCCGGCCGGCCGGGCCCCTCCCCGGGGGAGCTCCTGCTCGGTCCGCTACTGGCCGGGTCCGTCCCCGCCCCGGCGCCGGGCCTCGCCGGCCGCCAGGGAGCCCTGCTCCTGGGCCGGATCATTGGCGACCTGGGACACGCCCTGGCCTGGCTCAATGGCCGACCACCGTCGGGGATCGGCACGCCGGCCCCCTCGGGGCAGCTGCTGGTGCTGGCCGCCGACACACCGCCGGCCAGCCCCCCGGGCCCGGATGCCTCCCCGCTCGAAGTGCTGGTCGCTCGGCGGGTGGCCCGCGCGTCGGCCGCCCTGGCCGCCCGTCTCCAGGACCTGCGGCTCGCGCGACCCGGCCTTTGAGCCGCCCCCGGCCGATGCCTGTCCCCGTCCATGTCTCCGCCATACGCTCCTCTCCCCCCCCCCCCTATCGGTGGCTTATTTTTTGTGTGCCGCACGGCGCCCTGCCACTTGGCATGCCGGCATGGGGGAGCCCTCCATGAGCATCAAACATGTATATATATATATATCACACGCGAACGTATGCGAAAGCCGCCGGACTCGCGTGTGCTTCATCCGGCGGAGGGGGAGCGAGAGGGGGGGGCGGCGGGGGCATGTGTCTCCGCCCGGCAGCGGGGGGGGGGGGGGAGGGGCGCTTCTACTTTCTCCGCTTGGCCGGGGGCAGGGCAGCCTCCGGCCGAGGCGCCGCCTGGCCCGATGCCGAGGGCCCGAGCCCGGCCGAGGCGCCTGGCCCGCCGGTCGAGGCCCCAAGCCCGGGCCCACTTGGCCCCGTGCCCCCGGAGGAGTGGTTCAAGTGCGCCAATAGCCGCAGCAGCAGGTCCGACCGCCGGCCAATGCGATCGCGCTCCAACACGAAGACCATGTCCCGCGAGGTGACCGTCCAATTGATGCGCCCCTCCAGATTGGTCAGGCCGCCGACCGGGGCGGCGCCGCTCGAGCCGCTGGCGGCCGGGCCGCCACCGCCGGCGGCATCCGTCCGCCGGGCCGCCGCCGCGGCCAGCCGTGCCCCCAGGCGCGACTTCCCGAAGACGCCCTGTGACCCGCCGAGGAATTTGCGCAGGGTGGCGCTGCCGCCCGGGGCCCCGGCCGTCGAGGCTGCGGCCGGGGCCGGGGCCGGGGCCGAAGCCGGTGACCCGGTGGCAGTCGAGGCGGCGGCCGGGCCCGTGGTCGCCGCACCCGGCCCGGACCCCGGGGCCCCGGGCCCGGAGGGGCTCCCAGCCGGGGTGGGCCCGGCCGCGGCCGGGGTCCCGGTCGCCCCGCCGGTCGAGGCCTCGCCGCTGGCGGCGGTCCCGCCGGCCGAGCCGGCGCCCGGCGTACTCCCGCCGGCCGTGGTCGCCGGGGCGGTGGTGGCCTCTACGTCGCCGGCGGCCGCCGGCCCGGCATCCGACCCGGTGTCCGCCGTGTGTGTGGACGAGAAAAAGCTCGGCTTCGTGTAGCGCTCCAGCAGGTGGAGCTGCCGCCGGGGCTGGCTGATTTCCCGGGCCGAGGAGTTGGGATGCATCAGCATGACATCTTGCCGGTGCTGCGAGGGCCGGCCGCCACAGGCATGGCGCGCGAATGGCCCCAGAGCCACACAGACAGGCTGGTCAGTGCCGAACACGGGGGTACAGGCAGGCGAAGGGGCGGGAAGAAAAGCGGCCCTGAGCAGTGCCACGCACCCGGCAGGCGATGACCAAGTCCGAGCAAAGGTTCCGCAGGCGGAATTCCAACGCCCGGCGCAGGATGGTGATCACCTCGCGAGTGATGCCGGTGAGCCGGTGCTTCTCGGCGATCGGCATGATGTAATCCTTGATGGTCTCGAAGTCGATGACCTGGTTCAGGAACTCCTCCTGGTACTCGGCCACGGTCGAAGGGGCGAAGACGATGCGCACTTCGCTGACCATGCGCTCATGCTCATCCTGGGGCCCGATGCAAAAGAGAAGGGCCAGGGGGGGGGGGGGGGTGAGGGGGGTCAGCCGGGGGTCTGTCATGGACAGGGTGGCGGGGCAGGATCCGGCCTGTATGGGTGTGCATGCGTGCGCACGCACATCACTGTCAACGCCCACATACGCCGACGCGGGCAGATCCAAGTTGTCGACCTTCTTCTCGGCGTCGGTTTTCGCGGCTGCGCAGGCCCAGGGGGGAAGGAGCGGGAGCAGGGGGAGTGCGAGGTGAGGAGGGGACATGCCGGGGTCAAGAGGAGGCCACAGCCGGGCCCCATCGGGCTGCCGGCCGCGAGTACGCACCCTGTGAGCCGGCCGGCCCGGCGGCAGAGCCCGGCGGAGGTGGCTGGCCTGACGGAGGACTGGCGAAGCAGGGTCAGGGCATCTGCCTGGAATGGCATGAAATGGGCGCCGGTGGGAACGGGGACAAGCACGCACCGCGAGGGATCCATGCTGGCAGCGGGGGACGGAAGAGACAACGAGCGGCGAGGCGAGAGCGAGATGATGTGTATGTGTATGTGTGTGAGGGGGAGGGGGGAGGAGGGAAAGAGAGGGCGTGTAGAAGGGGAGGCAGGGGGAGAGAATGGAGAGGATGGCTGGCCGAGTGGATGGCTGGCCGGCCGCCGCGCCCTGCTTTGATTGCTCGAGGCCGGGAGGCCCCGCGCGTCAGGGAGCGAAGGCCATGCACGCGCCCGCCGGTGTCCTGCCGGGGAACACCGGGGCTAGTCGCTTGCGCGCCGGCACCCGGGGCCGGCGGGTGAGCGCGTCCCCTCCTCCGGGCAGCGCCCAGCGCGGCACAGGGGCCTGCGGCGATTGCCCCCAGCGGTTACTCCGAGAAGGGGCCAGGTGCCGCCGCACATGTGCGGCAGGCGATCACGAGCACATCATGTTTTGATTTTACGCAAATGTCGCGTAAATGGCACTTGCTCCGGTTGGACCGCCCCCTCCCCCCCCCCCCGGGCGGAGTGCATCTTCTTCCCGGCCGCCAGCGGACACACACACACACACACGCTCGACCGGAGAGGGCTGGGGGCTCGACGCGCGCCCGGCGCACGGCGGGCATGCTTCGCGCTTCCCCCGGCGGCCGCTGCTTCTCTTGCTGGCCGGCCGCCAGGGGGGGGGGGGGGGGGGGGGGGGGGGGGCAGAGTGCGGCCGTTGGGGGGGGCCCCGGGGCATTCTCCCTGCGCGGCAGACAGCCAGGGGCGGAATGCCGGCCGCCGGGCGTGAGCGCGCGCCAAGGCATCGGCCCGGCCGGGCCCAGTTCCGTTCCAAGCCAAGACGAGAGAAGGGGTCGGGGGCCTGATTGACCGCCCTGGGAATGGAGCCTCGCCCTGGGCTTCTCTCCGGGCTGGCATCCCCCCCCCCCCCCGCCGCCTTGCGGCCCAGCGCGCCGGCTCTCTCAAGGGCGCCCCGCCTGCCCCGGCCCGGCCCCAAGCCGGCATGTACTGCCCCCCTCCGCTCTCCCGGCTCCTGCACCTCTTCCGGCGCCCTCGCCTCCCCATCTCTCCCTCCCCCTCCCCCTCCCCCTCCGCTCCCCCTCCCCCTCCGCTCCCCCTCCCCCGCCCACCCCGCCCAGGCCCTCTTTTCTCCCGGCCTCCGCGCCCCCATCCCCGTGACGAGAGGTCCCCCGTGTGCTGTGTAGCACCACACCACTGTCACCATGAGCCGTGCGTATGATGCCCCCCCCCCCCCGTGGGATATGACTCTCCCCCGCACAGACACTCACTCTCCTTTCCTCGGCCATATCGCGGCGCCCATGGCCCCTGCGCAGATCTGCGGGACATCAAGGATTACGGCGAGCAGATCGACGAGCTCTTCTATCGCGTCGAGACCTCCATTCAACGAGACATCACCTCGCTGCAGGGGCGCGCTCGTGTCGAGGTACGCCAGGCCCCCTGCGCTTCTGCCCCCCCCCCCCCCCCCCCCCCCCACCCCCCCCCGGCGGACCAGGGCACACCCCCTTGCTGACCCCTGCGTGGATCCAGAAAATCGACTACCTGCTCGGGCGCATGAGGCGAGCTCAGCACCTGCTGGAGTCCTATCAGATCGAGCTTTCCCTGCTGAGCCCTCTCGAGGCCCATCCCTTCAATGTGGTGCGTCCTGTGCCGCGGCCATGACCTCGGTCGAGGCCTGCTCTCGCCTGCCCTGCCCGTGTGCGCCGGCCCTCCTCACGCATTTCCTCCTCTCCCCTGCTCCACGGCCTGTGCGCAGGCCTACCGCGGCTACGAGGAGAAGCACACCTCGCTAGATAGCCGACTGAATGAGCTTCGGCAGATTTTCCAATCCGAGGAGCAGGTCGACGCCAGTGGCGGTGCGTATACCCTCCTTTGCTTGCCCTCCTTTGCCCTGCCGCGTTGTGCCCCCCCCCCCCCCCCATTCGCCCCTTTGTTCCTTGGCCTTCGCCCCCAGGGCCGGGGGCCGTCTTCTGGCTGCCTCGCACCTGCATGCTGACACGGCCCTGCATGTCCCTCTGCATGGCGTCCATGCGCAGCGCCGGTTGGCATGACCAATCGCCAGATCATCCAGGCCGCCGAAACCATCCAGCTCGAGTCCAAGGCGTCCACCGGCCGGAGTCTGGCCATCATCGACGAAACGATCAAGGTATGCCCCTCTCTCCCCCCCCCCCCTTCCGTCTGTTCCTGCCAATTCCGCTCGTTCCAAGCCGCTCACCCATCGGACGCCTGGTCACCCCCCTTGTCTCGCCCCTTCCCTCCAACCGACAGGTTGCCTCGGACACCACGAAGACCCTGCACGAGCAGACGGACCAGATTGAGCGGATCCACCAGGGCATCGAGCAGGTCGACTCCAATGCCCGCACCGCCGAGAAGCAGCTCCGCATCTTGATCCGGTGCGTAGTTTCGTGCACATGTGTCTCATGTCCCCTTCCCCCCCCCCCTCCTTGTCAATTGGCTGACACCCATGAACCTCGGCCCATCTGTGGTCTCCCCTCCACACCCACGCGCCCATGCACGCAGCCGCCTGGCCACGGACCGCCTGGTGCTGGTTCTGATTGTGCTAGTTGTGCTGGCCATCATCGCGGCCATTGTTGTTGGCGTCGTCAAGAAGAAGGGGAAATAGTCTGTCCCTGGCCTCGCCACCCCCCTCCCTCCTTTGGTCCCTGTCCTTGTGAAAATAAATGTTCCTCCCTAGCCTCGCGTGTGTCTGTGCGTGCACTTGTGGATGCCCCCTTCCACAGACGTTGAAGGGGGGGGGGATGGGAGCCGCGCAAACCCGGTGTTTGCCCCACGGGAAACAAGTATTCAGGTGTGCATTCGGTGGCAGGACCATTATGGGGAGGCCCCGCTCGACGCCTCGTCGATCGGTGAATCACCCTCAGCAGTTGGCTCAGAGGGGGCGGCCGGCTCCTCGGTGGCGACATCGGGATCCTCGGTGGCGACATCGGGATCCTCGGGCAAGACGGCCGGCTTGTCGGCCGAAGTCGGGGAGTGGTCCACCGGAACGGCCGAGCCCTCAACCGGGGGCCCACCGTCATCGGAGACCGCAGACTCACCCGAAATGATGACCTCAGTAGAGGCGACAGACTCAGCGCGAGCGGCGACCCCGCCAGAAGGGGCAGACCCGTCGGAAGTGGCAGGCCCAGTGGAGGGTGGCTCGTGCGCGGCGGCGGCGGCGCCAACACCAGGGCCACCGGCCGGGGCCGGCGTCCCGACGGCCGGCGCTGCCCTGGACAACTGGGTGACACCCGACGGCAGGGTGCCGGACTTGGGCAGGGACCCGGTCGCCGACTCGTGGGTGGCCACAATGCGGGAGCGCTCCTGGCGCAGGATGCGGATTTCGTTGAGCTCCCACTCCTCCGAGCGTTTGGCAATCCAGCTGTGCAGGGCGAAGTCGGCCTTCATTTCCTCCAGCTGGTTCAGCTCCTCCTCCAGGAAGAACACCTGCCCGGCAATGGCCTCTGTCCGATCGCCCGGGGATGAACCGTGTGAGCACGACCCAAGGGGAAAGTGTGACGTGGGATGTCCCCCCCCCTCCCCCCCCAGCAAGGAGGGGACAAAAAAAGAGAAGGCACCAAAAACGCACCGACCGAGCTGGCACACTCATTGAGGGCCTTCTGGATGAGAGGCACGCTGGTCTCGGCCACGCGAGCCAAGTGCTCGATGCCGGCATTGTGGTCGGCCACCAGGCTGCGCGCCTGGTGCGACAGCTGCGTGCATTGCTTCAGCTTGGTCTCGATGTCCAGGTTCGCCCGCATCAGGATCTCCCAAACTGCCTCATAGTGATCGAGAATGCGATGGCCGGCGGCCAAGTCGATCTCCGGACGGACGGGCTTGCTACGGGCGGCCGCGCGATGGCCGACGACAGGCGCCCCAGGAGCCCGGGGCAGGGGGGCAGACGGGGACAATGCGACGGGGTCAGCTGAAGGCAGAGAGTGGGGGCAGGCCGCGGCGCATGGCCCCGGGGGCGGAGCGGCCGCGCCATTGACGGTACCTCTTGATCGGGTCAGATGCCAAGGTGACCACGAAGCTGTCGACACCGGCGACAATGCTGCGCAACCTGAAGGCACGGCGGGCAAGGAGGTCAGACCATCAAAAGGAAAAGGGAAGAGGGTCGCGGCGGCAGATGCGGCCTCCGAGGTGTGGCGGCCGGGAAATGCGCATAGGGAGGTCGGTACCGCTGCTTGGCGAAGCTGCCCCAGGAGAGGAAGTCCGAGTCGGCCGGCGGGGTGTTGGCGCCGACCGGTGCCGGGGCGGTGCCGGGCGCGGTGCCGGGCGCCGGCGGGGTGGCAGCGGCTGGCTGTGACGGCGGCGGCACGGCCGCGCCAGCCGCGGCACCCACGGCCACAGAGCTAGCCAACAACAGAAAAGGGGGCAGGGGGAGGAGGTGAGTCCGGGCTGCAGCAGCAGGAAAGAGGGAGGCGAAGGCCCGGCGCACCGGCTGACCGACGAAACAAACTGCGAGAGCGCGCGGAAAGATAGCCCGCTGCTGGAGGCCGGGGCAGCCGAGGCCCCAGCCCCGACGGCCGGCGTCGTGGCCGGCGGGAAGTCCGCCGGGGGAGTGGGATTGCCCTGGGACATGGGCAGATGGGTGGCGCGAGGAGGGCGCCAGAGAGAGAGAGGGGTAGATCGGGGGGGGGGGGGCAGGGGCCCGGCGCAGGCAGGGGAGCGGCGAAGGAAGGCAACGAGAGGGACGGGAGGTCGAGAGGAGGGGGGTGCTCGCAGCCCGGCCGGCCGACCCCCCGGCCCCCGGGCCCTCTTCAGCGGTGGATACGGCTCCGACGGCGCCCCTCTAGTGCTGGGCGCGTCGGGCAGGCACGCCCAAGTTGGCCGGGCCCGGGAACCGGGATCCGGGGGCCACAGCTTGGAGGATCGCCGGCCGCCCGACCGGCGGCACATGCAAGCAGCCAACGGACGCAGGGCAAGGCCCGCCCGTCGCGTTCGGGGGGGGGGGACGCCCGACCCGCGCTGGGAGGTGGTTTTTCTTCCGGCCCGGCATGCGCACGGCCGGGGCACGATCGGCCCCTATGCCCGTGCTCCGAACCTCCCCCCCCCCCCCCCAGACTCCCCCGCCCCCCCCTGCCCTGGCGCTCGCCGTCGGGCTTCCTCTCCCTCCCTCGCTCCCCTGCCACCTCTTCCCGGCTCCCTGTCGTGCCAAATGACCACACACACACCCCCGCCCGGGGGAAAGCCCTCGGTGCTGGAACGCACGTCGGCGCTCCTCGCGCAGGTGGTGTCCGGCTCGATGTCCGAGATGGCTGGCAACGCCATTCGCCGACTGTCGCTGGCTGTCACGCTGGTCTTCATCCTGATCGGCACTTCCATCTTCTCGACCACCTTCTGTGCCTATGTCTTCTCGCAGCTGGTGCGCACCCGCTGACGTGGCCCCGGCCCCTGCTCCCCTGCGATCCCCCTGACTAATGCGCTTGCCCCATACCCCGCCCCCCCTCCCTTGCCCGGGCTCTGCGCGCACGCGCGCGCGCGGGCAGCTCTGGCTGGTGCCGCTTGTCCTGCTGTACGCCGGGGCGCTGGTGCTGATGGTCGGCTGTGTCGGCGTGGCCAGCACCCTGCTGGCGGCATATCGGACGGTGAGCACGCACGGCCCGCCGGATGGCGGCCTCTTTGCCGAGCTGCTGGCCGAGCTCCGGTCAATCAACTTCCTGTCCGGCGAGATCTTCCTCCTCCTGTGGCCGCACTTCATCAATGCCTGCGTGACGTCCATGCGGCTGGTGGTTTTCTTTGCCAACCACCTGCTTCTCGGGGTGCTGGACTCCTTCCAGTGCATTATCCGGGTGCTGACGGCTGCTGTGTCGTCGCTGCGCGTGCCGGCTCAGCCGGCCTCCCTCCCGGGGCGGCGGTGAGCCGGAAGCATGCCCGCGCGGGGGGGGCAGTCTCCCCGCGCCGGCCGCCTTCGGGCCGGGCACCTCCTGCCTTTTCCCGGCGCAAACGGCCGGCCCGCCGAGCAAGCCACCCTCTCCCTTACAGAAGGGTGCCCACATCACCCCGGGGGCCAGCGTGCTGCCCAGGCGGAAAAAAAAACAAAACAAACAAGCGCCACAATGCACCTGTGCCGCGCGCACATCCCAATAAGGCACACGTAGCACACATCTTTGAGCGCATGTGAAAGAAAAAACCCCGCAGAAGGCGGAGGCACACGCACAGGCTGGGGGCGAGTCCCGCCCCCCGGCGGTCGGCAGGTCCACGGCGTTTCTTTCTGAGAGACATATATTTCGGTGACAAAAGGGTTGGGAAGGGGCGGAGGGAAAATCGGTGCTTGGATAATGCGCCTCACGCGCATGCCCCGGGGCAGAGGGAAAAAAAGGAGGGAGGCGCCCCCCTCTCTCGAGAGAGAGGGAGAGAGAGGGAGAGAGAGGGAGAGAGAAGGAGAGAGAGAGAGAGAGAGAGGGAGGGAAAGCAAACGGAGGCAGGGGAAGGGGGGATGGTGGGTGCACGCCTTGGCCCCTCCTCTCAACGGGACACTGGCGTCGGAGGAGGCGCAAACGGGCAGCGGCACGCAGTGCACCAACAACGCCAGGGCTTGCTGCCCTCCTTCCTCCCTGCCCGGGGGGAGGGAGTGCGAGGGAGGAAAGGAAGACCGGAAAGGCGCTCCCCTCCCCCGGGCAGGGAGAGGGGGTCCCGCCCGGGCCCTCACTCGGAGGCAGCAGGCGCGGGCGCGCCAGCACCCTCGGTGACGGCGATGGCCTTGAGGTTGCCAATGCGCTCGCCATCGCCGTGCACCCCGGCGAAGGGGTGATAGGTGCCGCTGCCGTCGGCCGAATCCGGCCCCGGAGGCGAGAACCGGCCCACGAAGGCGGGCTTCTTGAGGGGCAGCTGGCCGATGCTGAGGGCCGGCTCGAAGGCCGGCAGGGGCATGTGCGCGCGGAACACACGGAAGATCTCGTCATTCAGCAGCCGGCAGAACCGGGCCAGGTCCACAAAGCGGCCAAGGTCCACACCACCGGCACGGCCGAGCTGGGTCTCATTGCCGGCCACCTGGATCAGGTGGTACGAGAAGTCGAACACATCGAAACGGTGCTGCTGGCCCAGCAGGTAGATGAAGACCAGACCGCCAAACTGCAGGCCCTCGCCGAAGCTCTCACTGCGCATACCCATTGCATGGTAGCAACGCACACACACACACACACACAGAGGGAGAGAGAGAGGGAGAGAGAAAAAACCAGGAGAGGGGTCAGAGAAAGAAGGACACTCGCCAGGATCAGCGGCAAGGCGAAGAGCAGGAGGAGCGCAGGAGGAGGAGGAAGAAGGGGCGAAAGGGGACACGCACCGGGTCGTCGAGCCGGACGCCGTGATGGGCGGCGTGCAGAAGGTGAACTGGCAGGCCGACCAAATCCGATAGTACTCCTTGCTCATGTCCACCTCGAGCACGTCATTCGAGGGGGTGGCACCGAGCCACTCGCTGCGGGTGGAATCCAGGGCCTCGCTGAGGCTGGCCAGGAAGCTGCCCAGCAGGGACCGGCCGCCGCCAAGCTGGGCCTTGGTCAGAGCCTCCACATGCCGGCCCAGGGTGGCGAAGTCCACCACGGTGCCGGAGGAAGCCAGGAGCTCGCCATTGGCCGCCAGCACATCGGCCACCACATAGCGCCCGTCGGCCACCGAGCCGGTGGGGCTCTCCGGGGGCGGGGCATCGACCGCCCCCCCGGCCGGGCCGGCCGCCCCGGCCGGGCTCGGCTTCGGCCCCGGGGCCCGGATCCCCAAGAAGGGCGCCGTCAGCATGGTGGCCAGCGGCTGCCCAACGAAGGACGCCCGGTCCAGCAGCTGCAGCACGATGATGGTGTTGCCGATCTCCCGGAACACCTGGAACACCTCGGTCCGCAGGGCGCCATACGTGATGACCGGGCGCAGCAGCTCGAAGAAGTACTCATAGGACCCGGTGACACCGTACACGAAGGCCGGCAGCTTGGACGACTGCGGCATGCCGCGCATGAGGGCCGACACGAAGGGGCGCAGCGAATGCTCGAAGAGGGTGCGCGCATTGTTCACCAGCTCGCCGAGAATGACCGGGAAGTAGGCCCGGCCCAGCAGCGTGTACAGGGCATTGAAGTGCACCTCGCCGAAGTACTCCCGGTAAAGGTCAAACATCCGGGAGAAGTGGTTGTTGAAGATGCGCGAGCCGAAGAGCAGGTGCGGCAGCGGCCGCGGGGCCGACGGCCGGTTCAGCGGATCGATCATCGACAGCCGGGCCAGGACAAAGCGCCCGCTCATGATGTTGTAGCAGTAGTTCGGCAGGAAGTCATTCACCAGCTCGTAGACCACATGCGACACGATGCGCCCGTGGAAGGCCACCAGGTTGGTCTCCTCGTCGGCCTCCTCCAGGATCATGTCGAAGGACTCCAGCGGCAGGACCGCCGACAGGAGCTCGTGCGTCATGCGGTTGTGCTCCAGCAGGGCCTTCAGCTCCAGGACGCCATGCAGCGGGGCCGCCTCGAAGCGCTGGATGGCCACCTCCACCGCCTGGCGCAGGTTGGCCGAAATGCGCTGGCTCACCAGCCGGCTGATGTCCACCGACCGGCCGAGGAGCTGGAAGTGCCGCTGGCGCAGGACCGACTCGAAGGGGAGGACCGTCACCTCGAGGCGCCCGTCGGAGGAGATGTTCTCCTCGAAGAGGAGCTTGTACTCCTTGTTGATGAGGACGCTGCGAGCATGTGCATGTGTGCGTGTGTGCGTGTGTGCGTGTGCGTGCGCGGGTTATCGGGATGAATATGTGCATGTGGGTACGCGCGCACACGGGCGCGGACAGGGAGGAGGAAGGCAAAGAGTCAGCACCGGGGAGGCGAGCGAGAGGCCGACAGAAAGGGCAAAGGAGCGGGGAGGCCCCCGACACGCACGAGGAGGCGCGCTGCTTGTAGTGCTCGAAGACCGCATTGGACAGGGCGAAGATGAACTGATCGAAGGCCAGGTTCACCTCGGCCTGGATCTCGTCGAAGAGGAAGCGCGACCGGAGCTTGTGGATGGCCCGGCCGGCCGCGTCATTGTACAGCTCCAGCGGGTAGAGCACCGACTCGATGAGGGCGTGGGCATCATCCGGATTGAGCACATGCTCGGTCAGGATCCATGGCAGGGACATCTCAATCGGGAACTGGATCTCCTTGCGCAGGCCCAGGTAGAACTCCTTGTACCAGAGCTCCGACAGGTCGGACGCCGCCTCGACCGACGCCCCGAAGGACAGCATGACCGGGAAGAAGTGCGCCTCCTGGAAGACGGCATCCAGCAGGCCGGCCTGCTCGCTGGACAGGTCCTTGTCCTTCATGAAGCCACCGCGCATGCCCGGGGCCTTCTCATTGTATACCGAGTCCAGCAGGGCACGCAGGGTGAACAGCTGCGCCTGGCTGACACTGGCCGCGCGCTCGGGGTAGGCCTGCTCGATGGCCATCCCGGCGCCCGAGCCGGAGGCCTTCTTGGCCTTCTTGGCCTTCTTGTCGCTCACCTGGGCCACAATGTCGGTGCCCTCGGCGGCGGTCGAGTCGGCAATCACATTGAACGCGTGACCAAGGGCCCTGTGGTGGGTGCCGGCACAGGCGGAGGCGAGGGAAGATACGAGGAGCCCGGTGGCGCATGGGGAGACAAGCACACACATGCACACACATGCACACACATGCACACACACGCACACACATGCACACACATGCACACACACGCACACACATACACCAGCAGGTCAAGGGGAGCCCAGAAGGCACGTTAGCACAAGACACAGGAAGAGGGAAATGAGCCCGAGGGTGTGAAGCTCAAATGGACGAAAAAAAAAACCCAGAACCACAAGGGGAGGAGGAGGGGCCACGCACACGAGGACATTCTGCTTGCTCTTCTTGGCCACCGAGGCAATCACCTCCGCCAGGGACCCATGAGCGAAGCGCTGCAGGGTGGCATGGATGTACGAGTAGATGACATGGCCGAAGGGAGCCTCCGCCTGGGCCAGGGTGCGCTTCAGGCTGTACACCATGGACAGGTACTCCACGAAGGCGGTCTTCTCGGCGGAGCTGTAGTTGTACCGCACGGACTTCTCATAGTCGTGGGCATTCTCCGGGCAGTCGGGGTTGATGGACGAGTCGGTCGGATGGGCCAGCTTCCAGGCCGACTGCTCGATGACCGCCGTGGTCAGGCGCCCCAGCAATTGCAACCCCCGGAGCAGGACATTGTACATGGGGGAGGACAGGAGCGGCGGCACCGGGGTCAGCGTGTCGGCCGGAGCACCACCGGCCGCCCCCATGAGGCGCTGCCGCCGGCGGAACTCACTACGCAAGGTGCCCAGCTCGGCCAGGTACTCGCGGAATTCGGCCCGCGCCTCCGGCAGCGTGTGCAGCAGCGAGTACGCCCGGCGCAGGGAGTTGTCCTCATTGCCCGGGCTCTCGGTGACCCAGCTCACCTCGCGCAGGCTGGTCTTCAGCAGGAGGGTCTGCATGCTGAGGGTCATGTCACCGGTCAGCGGCATGTAGGGGGTGGCCTTGAACAGGCGCATCAGCCGGTCGAGCTTGACCTTCTTGTTCTTGGTGATGGCCTTGTCCGACTGGTCGCTGTCCAGCAGGTACAGCGAGAACCCCATGGCCTTGAGCAGGGTGTGCTTGTTGTCGGCCGTGATGTAGGTCCGCCGCTCGATGATGTCGGCCGCCTTGTCCAGCAAGTCGGCCAGGACGTCCTCGATGGCGCCGGGGCCGCCGTCCAGGTTGATGGTCTTGCGGAGCTCGCGCGCGAATTCGTCCTTGTTACCGAGGAAGTTGTAGAGCTTCTGGTTTTCCATCGTCTCATCCTCATTGGGGTTGGTCTGCTTCTTCATGTTGGACAGGGCGCGCTTGTAGATGGCGAAGTCGTTGTTCAGCGAGGACTTCATGTCCTTCAGCCCGTCCAGCGAGATGAACATGTTGAATACCCGGGCCAGGGCCAGGAGCAGCTCCTCGGAGGGGGGCGACCCGCGGGACTTGCGCGCCTCGTTGGCCACCACCAGGATCTTGCAAACGGTGTTCACCGAGGACTCCATGTAGGCCATGAGTTCCTTCATCTTGTCCACCAGCGGCTTGAGGACCTGGTAGGTGTGTGCGTAGAGGGCCGCCTTGTTGGCCTCGTCATGGTCGCGCACTTGGGGAATGGCGCCGGACACGCCGCGGTAGGCGTACAGCATGTGGATGAAGGACTCGCCGACGCGGGTGCGCTCCTCCTGTATGGTGGGGGGGTGTTGAGAAGGGGTGTAGAGGTGTTGAGAAGGGGTGTAGAGGTGTTGAGAAGGGGTGTAGAGGTGTTGAGAAGGGGTGTTGAGAAGAGGTGTTGAGAAGAGGTGTTGGGTGGAGGTGTTGGGTGGAGGTGTTGAGAGGAGGTGTTGAGAGGAGGTGTTGAGAAGAGGTGTAGGGTGGTGGGGGTGAGGGCAAACAAATGGCGAGCTCAGAGTCAGCAGGGCGTCGGGCAAATTTCAGACCGATATGAGAGAGAGAGGCAGGGAGGAAGCGCGTAGGAGGCCGGCCACAACGCACCAGGGTGGCGATCTGCTGGAGCTGCTCGCTCATGAACTGCATCTTCTCGTGGCGGAAGGCGGGTGCGTCCAGACGCGAGCCATCCGACCAGGACACCTCGGCCGAGATGGCCTTGCTCGGGAACTCAAGGGGCGGCTGGTCATCGCTGAAGCTGAACGAGGCCAGGGCCTTGACTGTGTGGATGTGTTTCGGGGGGG
>NW_009242983.1:315831-319230 GCF_000388065.1 Fonticula alba | reverse complement strand
GGGGCAGGCGCAAAAGCAGACGAGCCAAGTTGGCCCGGGGACATGGCGCACCGTTCAGGAGGGCATCGGCGACGACATTCTGCTGCGCGGCGGAGGACGAGCCGTCGAGGGAGGAGTCGGCCATGGCGTGCCAGGGGTGTGTGCGTGTGTATGTGCGGCCACGGAGGGGGGGGGGAGGGAACGGGGAGCGGGGGAGGAGCGAAAAGCAAGGGGGAGGGGGGGCGACGGGGAGGGGGGAGAGGGAGGGGAGGAGGGGGTGTCGCCAGTGAACACAATCTGTGTGCCGGTCGGGCCGGCGCCGGCCCAGGCTCGGGCACCGCCGGCCCAAAGAGGGTCCCAGCGCCGGGGACGACCGGGGGCAGGCCTCTCCTCCCAACTCCGGGGCCGCCGGCCGCCACAGCCAGGGGTGCCGGCCTCCGCGACCGCCCCGGGGGCCGTGTGCCGGGGTGTCCGGCATCTGTTCGGTCCGCCCCCCCCCCCCCTCTCTCTCGGGGCCTCCGTTCGGGGCGCGCCCGGAGCCCGGGGTTCACCGCCCCGGTGCCCCGTGCCGAAGACCGGGGCCCGACACGCCTGCGCACAGCGCGAACGAAGCCTCGCAGCCCCGGCGCCCCCGGCCCGGCGAAGGGTTGGAATCTACCCCTCGGCCCCGTCGGGGGCAGCCGGTGTGCGCGCATTTGCCCGTGCCTCAGCCCCCCACTCCGCCCCTGACCGGGAGAGGGCGGGGGGACTAAGAGAAGGGCCGGCTTCCGGCGTATTTGCGCGTCCCGGCCGGTATGCTGCGAAACAAGAACGCGCCGTGTGCCCGCCGGTTTGGGGGCCGCCCAGCCGCGGGCGCAAACGCCTCTCCCCCCCCCCCCCCGGGCGGGAGAAGCCCCCGGCCAGAGGCGCCCGAGAAGGGAGAAGGGGCTGGCATTGTCGTAATAAATAATCATAACAAATGAGCCTGGGTCTTCCGCTCTTCCAAGCGAAAAGCCCCTGCGCGGGCCCCTCCTCCCTCCTCCCCCGGCCGAGGAGAAGAGCCGGGAAAATGCGCCCCCCCCCCCCCCCGCCCCCGCCTCCAGCCGGCCGATCTCTCCGCGCGCCGTGTCCGTCGGCCGACTGGGGCCTTTTACCCCTGAACCCTTCCGCGCCCCGGGGACCGCGAAGAAACGCACGCCAGGACGAGCATCAGTGGCCCGGCCGAGGGGCATGGGGGCATGCCGACCGGCCGCCCGGCCGGCTGGCCGGCTGGCCGGCGATTGGCTCCCCCGGGCCCCATGCCCCGGCAGACGGATAGGGTTCACCTGCGGCTGCACGTGCGCCGCCGGGATCACGCATCGCACGGGGAATGCACGCCCGGAGGCCGGGCGGACACCATGAGCGGCATCACACCGACCAAACGGATGACGTGCGCCCCGCGGGGCGGGTGAATGGCGCCGGAGCCCCCCCCCCTCCGGCCAAGGGCGCATGCACCCCCCACTGGCGCTGGCTCGTACGCGCGCGCGCGCGGGACCCCTTTCGCGCATGCAGGCCGTCTGACCTGCCCTGCTTTGGAGACGGTCCGCGCGCGCCGGCCGGGGACGCGGTTAAACAACCCACACGGCCCGGGGGGGGGGGGGGAAGGAATGGTGTGTGTGCGGGGCCCGGAGCACAGGACCCCGGGCTGGGGCCAGTGGCAGCCAGAAGGGGGGGCGGTTGGCGGCCGCTCGCGCGCGCGTGTTCGAGCTGCGGGCCGCCGCTCCCGGTTTCAGGCCCTGCGGCTCGGAGCAACGTCAGTGCTGGGTTGTGTCGCGCGCCCGGGCCCGTCCTCGGCCCGGCCCCGGCCGCCTGACGGTCGGCTGGCCCCGTCCTTCACGCATCCGGCGGCCATGCCTGTGGCCAGCCCCCGCGCCGTGGGCGGTGCCGCTGGGGCCACATTCTCCAAGCCCGCGGGTGCCCGGCGCCCCCCCCGGGCTGGCGTCGCGGCCGGGCCAGCGCATTCGGCACACTCGCATGCCCCTGGGCCCCCCCTTCGCCGGGGAAGGGGCGGGGGGCGAAGGGATTCCGGCTGACTCGCGGGCTCTCCCCCCCCTGCTGCGACCCCGGGGGAGGAGCAGGGCCAGCCGGGGGCGCAGCGGGGCGGCCGGGGCCCCGGAAAAGCACCTCTGCGTGTTCTTTCCGGACTGTCGGACTGGCCGGCGGCTCGGCCGCGCGGCCGAGCGGCGTGTGGCTGGGCTGTGTGCGTGCGCGCGCGCGCGCGATCCCCCCATCGGGGCTAGCTCCATGCCGCGAAACCCCGCCGGGCCGGGGACACCCATTTGCCACCACCACCGGGCGAATGCGGCCCGCCGGCGGCCTGGGCGAAGGGCTCCCCGCGCGGAGTGCCGGCACCCTGCCAACGTTTGTTTACCCCCCGGCCGCTGGCCCCAGGTGCCGGCCGCCGATGCTTCTGGGCTTCGCAAGTGCGCCCTGTCTTGCCGCCTGTGCACCCGCGGGACCCCGGGGACACTCCGCCGCCCCCGCGGCCGCCCGGCCCGGCCGCCCGCCGCGGGGGGGATCGGCATGGGCGTCGGCAATCTCCGCCGCCGGCAGCCATCCACCGCCGCTTCCCAGGTCGTGACATTCCCCGAATTCTTGTTCGTCGTTTTCGCCGCACATGCCGGGTTTCCCTGCGCGCTCGGTTTTCGGCCCGAGCCACGGCGCCGCACCCCTCTCTTCCCGGCCCCCCATCCACAACAACAGCTCACGCTCACGCCCGCTGGCCGCCACATCTGCCATGTGCAAACGACCCGGCCCCGGCCGGAGCGCATGCCCCCAGCCCGGGCGCCCCCGCACAACCCCCCCCCCCGCTCTTTTGCCACACAGGGCGGCGCGGGATCGCCCCCGGGCTGCTTCGATGGCCGGCTGTTGGGTGTGCGTGTGCGCGCGCTCGCACGGGGCAGTCAGATCTCCGACGGAGCACCGGTCCCTTTCCCGGAGCCAGGGCCGCCGGGGGGACCCCGGGGACGGCGCTCCGCTCGTGTCCTCGCGCGCCGGTCGCCCCGCCGGGCCAGCAGGAGCAACGACACAGGCGATGCGGCCGGGCGCCCGCCTCCCCCGCCGCTAGCCGCACCGGAACGGCGGTCGGCGTGGTCCCCGCCCGTGACCGGGGCGAGAGGCGTTTTTTTGTTGAAAATACCCCCACCCGATCGGGCCCCGGTCGGGAGCCGGTAGCACTTGCACTTTCACCTCGCCTCCCCATACCCCCCCCCCTCGCACCTCTCCCTCCCTCCCCTCTCCCACTCGTCTTTTCGCTCCCCCTGCCCCTACCGCACAAGCTATCGGGGAGTCATGACGGCCACACCCGCATCGGCGTCCTCCTTCGGCGGGTACGCCCCTTCCCCGCCCTCGCGCTTGCTTCCTTCATGTGGGCCCAGCCGCTTACCGCCCCCCCCCCCCCCC
>NW_009242983.1:309700-315256 GCF_000388065.1 Fonticula alba | reverse complement strand
CCCCCCCCCGCCTCCCTGACAGGCTCCAGGCCAAGCACGCGTCCGAAGTGGCGCTCGCCGAGGAGATCCGCTCCTTCCTGAAGCGCCGCTCGGAGATCGAGCTTCAGTACTCCAACGACCTGAGCCGCCTGGCCAACCAGGCGCTCGAGCTTCGGCGCCGGGCCACTGGCTTCGACATTGATCGGTACGCATGTCCCCCCCCTCTCCGGTGCTACGTTTGTAGCCCCCCCCCCCCCCCCACGCCGCTCTGCCATTGACTCCTCGCTCTCTCGCTCTCTCCCTCTCTCCCTCCCTCCCCTACCCCCTGGCCCAGCCCTTCGTCGGTGGCCTTCCTCGAGCTCCTGGAGCATGAGAAGAACTCGGCCCGTCGCCGGGGCCTGTTTGCGGAGAACCTGTCATCTGCCGCCTCGACCAGCGGCTCCGCCGGGGCCTCTGTCACCGGGGACGATGGGGTCAGCAGCGTCCTTGTGGTGCAGCCGGTCGGCGGTCTCAAGTCCCAGATCGACGCGCACAAGCGCCGCTGGGCACGCGGTAGCGAGTGGCTCCAGCGTCACCATGTCACCCTGCAGAACCTCTGCAGCGACGTGTCCAGCGTGCGGCCCGGCCTCCCCTCCCCCAGACGCCGTTCATTGTCCTCCCTTTGGCTCCGCTGTCTAACCCCTCCGGCTGTTTCCGGCGCATCGGCCCCCTCCCCCGCCCCCCTCCCCCGCCCCCCTCCCCCGCCCCCCCCATAGTCCAAGGCCAACTACGAGAACCTCGTCCGCACGGCCAGCCGCGTGACGCAGAAGTACAACGACGAACTGGCGTCCAATGCCTCCAGCGAGGAGTCCACCTCGGCCGCGGCAGCCATGTTCCGGCGGATCAGCGGCGTGGGCGACGTCAAGCGCCGGCTGGACACCAGCCGCCGGCGCCAGCGCACCGCCCGCACCGAGGCCCAAACCGCACGCAATGACTATGTCCTGGCCACGCGCGGCCTGGCCCGGGCCCAAAGCGTCTTCGACACCAATGCCCTGGGGCTGATCATGCAGGCCATCGACGGGCCCTTCTTCGAGCAGCTGTCCCAGCACCTGTGCTCCTATGCGGAGCTTCAGCTGCTCAACTGCCGCGAGACCACCTCCTACATGGAGGGCTTCCTGCAGACGGCCCAGTATGCGGCCAGCCGCCCGGTCGATCGGGACCTCTTCCTTGGCGAGTGTGTGCCCATCTTCCCGGTGGCCATGCCGGCGGCGGCGGCCGTCGAGCAGGCCATCACCGCCGCCGGCGGCGACCCCACCCTGGTCAGCGTCAGCGCCTGGTTCGATGAGGGGGTCGAGCGGGCGGTCGGCGGCCCGTCCCCGGCCGCGGTGGCCCTCGGCCGGTTGGAGTTCGCGCAGGCCGATTCCGAAGCGCGTGCCGGGAGCTCCGGCCCCGGCTCGGCGGCCGCCACCGGCGAGGGCACGCTCCTGGATGTGTCCACTTCCGGCGACCTGGAGCGGCTGTTCTTCGACGATCTGAGCCGCGTGGGCCTGTCCCGCCGGGCGGCCGAGGTCGAGGGGCACCTGAGCCGTGTGACGGTGGATCTGGAAAAGCGCCGCAAGGAGTTCGACGCGGTGCAGTCGCTGGCGTCGGCCTACCGGGCCACGCCGCAATTCGGCAGCACCCAGGAAACCGGCGCCGAGGCCGAGCAGGCCGCCCTGTCGCTGGCCCTGCTGGAGGTCGAGTCGGCTCCCTGGCGCACGGCTCTGCAGCTGCTGCATGGGGCTGGCATTGTGGCCGATGCCGGGGCCATGGCCGATGCCGGGGCCGGGGCCGGGGCCGGTGTCCCCTCCCTCGGTGGCGGCAGCGGCATCACGGTGTCCGGCGGCCCGACCGGCTTCGGCAGCGGGCCGAACAGCTCGGTCGGCCGGCCGGCCGGGGCCCCGGGCCCCGGGGCCGCCTCCGCCCGGCCGCCGCAAGTGCGCGTTCTCTACACGTACGAGGCGCGCGCGGCCGACGAACTCTCCGCCAATGAGGGCGACCTGCTGACCGTGGCGTCGGATGATGACCCGACCGATGCCGACTGGATCCGCGTGCTGCCGGCCGGCGCCGGGCCCGGCACCCCGTCGGTGGTCTTCCCCCGCTCGTATGTGGAGCCGGCGCCGGCCGGCTCGCCCTCGGCCGGTGGCATCTCCTCCTCGGCCTCCACATACAGCCTGTCCGGGCAGCAGGGCTCGTTGGACTTCTCCGGGCATCCGCTGGGCCTGTGCCAGCGCGTGCGCGCGGTCCACTCCTACTCGGCGCAGGATGACACGGAGCTGACCCTGGCCCCGGGGGATGTCATTGAAATCATCAGCCGGCCGGACCCGGACTGGTGGTATGGCCTGTGCGTGTTCCCCTCTCCGCGGTGCTCGCTCGCTCGCTCTTTCTTTTTTTTTTTCTTTCCTCCTTTGTGCCCATACGGCTCATCGCTCGCCATGAGACGGGCACCGTCGCCGCCTCCGCCTCCGTCTCTCGCCCTTTTGGATTGGCATTCTGACCCCCGCCCCCTCCCCTCCCTCCCTCTCTCTCTCTCCCCCCGGCAGTCACACCCGCACTTCCAAGGAGGGCTACTTCTCGGTGACCATCGTCGAGGCGGTTTCCCTGTCGGGTGGCGTGCTGGAGAGTCCGGTCGGTGCCACCGACGGCAGCAGCGGCAGCGGCAGCAGCAGCTCCGCTTCCATGGCTTCACTGATGACGCAGCCCTCCTCCGGGGCGGTGTCGCGCTCGGCGTCCACCTCCTCCAGCGGGGTGGGAGCCGGTGGCGAGGGCGACGTTGTCCAGGCCATCTACCCCTACTCGGCCGCTGTGGCCGGGGAGCTGAGCTTCGCCAAGTACGACATGATCACCGTCACCAGCCGCGACACCGGCGACGAGAGCTGGTGGGAGGGGCGCCTGGCCGATGGGTCGGTCGGGCAGTTCCCCTGCGCATATGTCCGCGTGCCGAAGGCCAGCCGCCGGTCCTCCTCGCGCCCGGTGTCCACCATGTCCATGAACTTCACACCTCCCGCCTCGGGGCCGCCCTCGGTGACGTCCTCTCGATCGGCGTCGTCCTCGGCCGCGGCCGCGGCGCCCGCCGGCAAGACCGGTACGTCGCCCGTGGCCCTTCCTTCCTCGTGTTTCCCCCTCCTCCCTCCTGCGGGGGTCTCCCCCCTCCCGCCCTTCGCTCCCTCGCTGACATTACTAACGGCTGGCATGCCCCATGCCTCTGTCCCCCCCCCCCCTCCTCCCGGCGGCTCCTCCTCCTTCTCCCTCCCTCTCTCTCTCTCCCCCTCTTTGTTGGCCTGGGCCTTGCGCTCGCGCATGTCCAGCCACAGTCCAGTTCGACTACGAGGCTCGCGAGGCCGGCGAGCTGTCGGTTGCCGCCGGCAGCGTGGTCACCCTCATCCCCGACGGCATGGGCCCCGACCCGTCGATCATGTCCGACGAGAATTGGACCTACGTGCGCGACTCCGCCGGCCGGACCGGGCTCATCCCCACCGCTTGGATCTGAGCGTGTGCACGCATGCCTTTCTCTTTTGCCACATCCTCCCTCTCCCCTTTGCCTTCTTCTTCTCCCCCCCCCCCCTCCTCCTCACCCCTGGCCGAGGTCAGCATGTGTCCAACAGAATATACCTACCCGCTCGCTGTGGCTCTTCCCATGGCCTTCCTCCTTGTTCCTCCCTCCCCTGGCCGGCCTCTCTGCTGCTCCCACCCCGAGGCCGGTGGTCGGGCAGCGATGAGGCTTGTCAGCGCATGCACCCGGCAAAACAGGTCCAGGGTTGTGGTTGGATTGTTGGCGGGCATTTTCCAGCCCGGGCGGCTCTCCCCACCAGGGGGGGAACATCACTGGCTCGCGAGGCCCACATGGCAAACGCCCGTGGCAAATTCGCCGAGGGCCGGCGAGGCGGTGCGCGCGGCCCGCGTCATGCGCGCCATCCACCACGCCTGTGCCGGCTGCACCGAGTCGGTGGGGCTCTTGACCTCCACCAACAGCAGATGGGGCCGCTGCGCCGGGGGCACAGCCGGTGCTTGGCCCGGTTGCAGAGCCACATCCGCCGCCGGGAAGGGCACATCCAATGGCAGGCGCCAAAGCATCAAGTCCGGCAGGCCGGACCCCACCTCGGCCCAGTGGAAGGCCTGGGCCCGGAGGGCATCCGCCAGCACGGCGGCCACCGCGCTGACCGGGGGAGCACGTGCCCCGGCAGGCGGCACCAGGCCGCCCGGCAAATGGTCCGCGGGCCAGAAAAGCCGCGGGGAGGCCAGCGCCGCCAGGGTCCGCGCCGCGGCCAGCGTTTCGACCCCCAGGCCGCGCAGGGCCGGCGGTTGGCGCCACGCCCCGGGGGTGGCATCCGGCGGATTCGAGGCCGGCACTTGGCCGCGCAGGGGAACAGCCGGCCAGTGGCCGAAGTGCCGGTCGCTGGCGAAGCGCTGCCCCTCAACCGTTTGGGGAGCCCCGCCGGTGAGATTCTGCGCCAGGTAGGGGGCATTGATGTGGTGACGGAGACACGCCTGGTCGAAAAGATGCAAGGCGTGGCCCTGTTCGACGGCCTGGGCCACGGGTCGAGGTCAGTGGCAGGGTCCCTTCCCCGTGCGCATGGCAGGGGCATCGTGCGAGGAAAGAGGGACCAAAGGGGGGGAGGGGGGGGGGGAAGACTGGCAACGCACCGCGACCAGGGCCTCGATGGCTGCGAAGTGCATGTGGTAGAAGATGCCCGGGCCAGCACGAAGGCCCGCCGGCAGGCCTTGGTACGGGTGGCGCCAGGCCGAGGCGCCCCCCTCTGCAGGGAGGTGGCGGTCATGGGGAAGATGGCAGAAGGAAAGGCAAGTCAGACCCACGAGCCGGCCCAGCAGGCACAAGCACCACACTGGCCCCGAGCGAGAGGGGGGGGGGGGGATAGGAAAGCCGAGGGGCGGCCGCACCATCTTTATCACAGCTCGGTGCCAGGACCGAGTCGTAGGCCAGCACCAGGAAGAGCGTCCGCCAGGGCGACGCCTCGGCGTGGCACCCGTGCCACCCTCCGCGCAGGCGATACACATCCAGTGTGGCCTGCTCTACCGAGGTGCCATGGCGATGCGAGGGGGAAATCCACAGGGGGATGGGCCGGCGACCGGTGCGCTGGTGGATGACTGGTGCGGTGGACGGTCAGCGCAGGGCGGCGGCGGCGGCGGCAGCCGTTGCACCGAAGGAGGGGGTGGCAGAAAAAGGCCCGGTGTGAGTCAGCATCAGCGACGCACCCTTGCGAAGCTCGATGCGGTCATAGAAAAGGGCCTGGTTAACGATGTGCGTGTCGGCCTCCATGTCGGCATCCGTGTCGGTGGCCGAGCACATGGTGATGCAGCCCGATCGCAAGAGCCGAGACAGATGGTGGAAGAGCGCCCGCCGGGGCCCGGCCAAGGTTAGCGGGTCCCGCAGGCCTGTGCATCGGCCACGCCCCCCGCAGCGAAGGCGACAAGATTGCCAAGGTCAGGCACCGCCCGGGGCAGCGGGAGAAGAGGACACATGCCCCCCCCCCCCCCCCCCCCCCCCCGAACTCCAGTCACCTTGTGCCCCCTTGGCCCCTCTTCTGGCCGGCTCGAACT
>NW_009242983.1:298163-309619 GCF_000388065.1 Fonticula alba | reverse complement strand
GCACGGCCGGTCACCGAGGGGGAGGTACGGTCGAGGGAGGGGGGCCCGGGGGCGAGGGCAGGCGGCCAGTCGCGCCTGGCCTCCCCCCCCCCCCCCCCCCCCGGCCGGGGGCAGGGGCATGGGGAAAAGCAGGGCGAAGGAGGGGGACAAGCAAAAGCCAACAGCAGCGGGCCTCGCCAGCATGTGTGCACGTACCCTGGCGGCAGAGTTCCGCCGCGTAGCGGCCATGCGCGGCGCCGGACAATTTGGCCAAGGCCACCCAGGCCCGGCCCCGGCGACGTGCATGCGACCGGCCCCAGAGCAAGGCTGTCAGCAGGTCCATCGCCAGTTGCCGGGCCCTGGAAAGGTGCATGCGTTGGGCGGTGGCGGCCGAGGCGGCATCCCCCGGGCCGGGGGCCCTGCAAGCCCCGACGGCCGCGGCCCAGCGGCACAGGTGCTGGCCCCCGCGCCAGGCCAGTCGCGCCAGGACCGCGCGCTCGTCCAGCTCGAAGGACGGGCGCCAGGGGGTCTCGGCACTGTGGTCGCCGAAGTCCCACGCCGCCGGGGGACCGCCGGCAGGCGGGGCATCCCCCATCGGGGCTTCGGCCCCATGCAGACAGCAATGCCCGTACCGGGCCATGTCGCTGCAGGCCACAAAGTGCCCGGCAGCCAGGGAGGCATCCCCGGCGGGCGATGGCTCGGACTCCCGCCACAGGGAGGCAGGCGCCGACCCGGCGTCCGGGCCGCTGTCCAGCAGGCCGGCCAGGCGCTTCTCCACATGCAGGCCGGCCCCGGGCTGGGCCTCATACAGGGGCCGGTAAATGGCCGGGAGACCATGCTCCAGGTCCACATCCAGCGGGCTGCCCGGGGCGGCCGAGAGGCCCGCGCGCTTCAGGGCATTCAATCGGCCGAGGGCCAGCTCCAACACCTCGGCCACTGGGGCCCATGCGGCCAAGCCCGGCGACGTCGCATGCATGGTGGCCACAAGGGGCCAGGGGGGGGAAAAAAAAAAAAGAAGAGGCAAGGCAGCCGGACCGGCAAAAGTGTCAGTCATCCATCCGAGCCGGGCAGTGGGCCAGCAGGCCGGACGTACGTGCGGCATAGTAGGTCCCCGGGTCCGCGGTCGAGGAGAATTCGAAGGCGCTGCGCAGCGAGCGGAAGTGCCGCTCCAGTGCCCGGGCCGAGGTCATATGCCGCAGGTGCAGAGCCCCCTGCCACAGGAGGCGATCGACCTCCGGGCCGGTGCACGCGGCCCCGGGCCCGGCGCAGCCCCGGCAGCATGGGCGCTCACGCAGCAGGCAGGCCGGCACGCGGCCCGGGAAGGCCGCCCCGGGCGGCGGATCCAGCAGGCAAGTCACCGCATCCACCGGGCGCACTGGCCACTCGGGCAGCGAGGCCAGCCAGAGCGGATGTGCCTCGAGCAGGTTGCCGACCATCGGCCCGGCGTCGGCCGGGGCGTGGTAGAAATCCCGCGCGATGGACCGGCCACCGGCCGAGAAGACCGCCTGCCCGGTGTCCGGCCGGCCCCAGCGGACAAAGCGCGCCCGGGCCCAGGGGCTCTCGGGCAGCGCCCCGGCGCCGTCCTCCTCCTCGCCATGGTCTTGTCCATGGTCTCGGCGCTCGGTCGAGGCCAGGTTGTCGGCCGGGGCGGCGGGTGCGCCGGCCGGGCCGCCGGTCGTCGCGGTCGAGGCCAGCATGGACTGCTCGTCCAGCAGCATGAGCGCCAGCAGGGCGTGAATGCACTCCCCGGTGGCCGGGGCCAGCGCATACAGCGACCCACTGAGCAGGGCGACGGCCGGCCCGGCCCCCGGGCCGGCCCCAGCTTCGGCCTCGCGTCGGGCACTGGCCAGCAGGTACCGGTACAGCTGCTGCCGGGTGGCAAGGTAAAAGCCCCGGAAGGGACAGCCCCCACGATGGCGCAGGGCCTGCCCAAGAAGTCGCGCATCCAGCTGCTGCAGTAGGGCCAGGAGCTCCGGCCGCCGGCCGGCCCGCACGGCCCCCAAATCCAGCAGGAAGGCCAAATGCGACAGGGCCTGGCGAATGCCGGCCACCTTCATGCCATCCAGCAGCGCACTCAGCCGGCGGCCACTGGCCTCGAGCTGGTTGGCCAGGGCCAGGTCGGCCGGCGAGGCGGCCGCCAGGTCGGCCCCCTGGCAGATGCACACCGAGGGCGGCGGCAGGTGCGTGGCGTCCACCGGGCATTCGCCCGCCGGGGCCACCGCCTGGCCGAGGGTGATGACCTGCTCCCCGAGCGGCGGCGTGGTTTCCGCGGCATCCACGGCGCCGGTGCGCCGCACCAGGCCCAGGGACGTCAAATGCTCCAGGGACTGGGCCACCTCGCGCAGGCAGTCCTCCGGTGACAGGGGACAAATGGACACCCGATTGGGGCCCGCCGGCCCCGGGCCTTGGGCCGACTCTTCGTGGCCATCCTCCGGCTCGCCCTCCGAGGGGAAAGCCTCATGCTCCGGATCCTGCTCGGAGGCCAGGTCGACTGTGCGCAGCCGGGCAAAGCGCCGGGCCACGCGCAGCCCCGACACCAGCGGGGCCTGGTGCTCAAACTGGCCGGCATTCCACGGCCATGTATGGTGTTGAATGTGTTTTGTTGCATGTGAGTGTGCGGATATGTATATATATATATATACATATATACATATATGCGGGTATGAGCAGATATGTGCAGATATGCGTGCGGATGTGCGCAGATGCACGAGTGGAATCACAGCGCGGGAAACCAGCCGACCGGAGCAACAGGCCGGGTGACGAACCAAATAGAAGAGGATCGAGCGGTCCAACGACGACAGGGGCAGGCGGAAAAGGGAAAGCGGCCGCAAGAAGCGCGCAACCGGCCGACCGTCGGCCGGCCGGTGCACAGTGACCGTCCGGTAGCGGTCCAGCAGCACGGCCCCCGGGGCCAGCAGGGGGGCCTGGCAGGCGGATGGATTGCATGCGTCCCCGCCGGCCACCGCAAAGTGCCCATACACCCACCGGAAGAGATGCTCCCCCAGGGGATCCGTGGCGGAGGAGAGGCGATCGGCGCGTGCGGCGAAGTCCGGCCGGCCAGCCGGCGGGGCCCCGGGCCCATGGCCCGCCGGACAGGCGCCCGCCCCGCAGGGAGAGCGCACATCGACGCTCTCCTCGGTGGCTGGCGACAAGTGCCCCTTCGTGGGTGACTCGAGCAGGCACATTGCCTCGTGCTTGGTGGGTGACGACGGCTCGGCAAGGGCCGGCGGGGGGGCCGACGAGGCGTCCCTGGCAGGGGGAACCGGCGTCAGGGGCGACCGGGGCGCCGAGCGCCGAGCGCGCTGCCGCTGGCCCGGGGTCTGGCTGACGCCCAGGTCGAAGAGAGTCGGCTGATTGGCCGGGCGGGTGGAAGCGCGTGCGCGGGTGGGGCCGCCAATCGCGCGCGGTGGCGTCATCGTCGGCGTCGGCGTCGGCGTCGTCCTGCCAAGGGCACCCGGCGACTGCGATGCCACTGGGATCTCGGACGCCGGGTGGGCGTCCGCCGCCGGGCCCGGCGCCAGGACCGGGCTGCGATCGCCATGCCCCGAGGCCAGGCACGAGGAGGAGGACTCCAGGCCGGGGGTCTCGCAGTGGGAGAGGTCCGGGCCCGATGCCCCAGTGGCGCCATCCGGGGACGCGGGGCAGGGGGACGACCCGGGCGGGGGGCCCGCGGCAGACCTCGGGCCGGGTGCCGAGCTCTGCTGCGGGGGGACAGTCATATCCACGATCGGAATGGGGAGGTGGCAGAGAGACGGCCGAGGAGCACAATCAACGTGGAATCGGGCAAAGGCAGATGATGCGGGAGAGCGGGGAGAGGGGGGGGACAGGCCGGAAGCACTGCGAACACTCGGGCAAGACTGGGCGAGAAAAATCTATTGGCACACCGGCGCCGCCGTTCCGCCCGCCCCCCTGGGCGGGGGAGCCGCAGAGCGGCGGCGAGGACGGACGCAGGCCGGCGACGCCCGAGCGAGCAGACAGAGGGTATGTGAAGGGGCGGCCCCCCCCCGGGGGGCGATGAGGAGCCAGACCCGGGACGCGCGGCGACGCCGCCGGGCGCAATCGAGATCGCGCCGGCCGCGGCCGCCCCGGGGACCGGCGCCATGCCGGGCGACTGCCAACGGATCAGCGTTTCCTTGGGCCCGCGCCGCGGCCCGCCGCCGGCCGGGCCGGGCTGTCCATGAATTCCGACACGAAGGCCGGCGAGGCCGGCGAGAAGGCCACCTGGTGCGGGCCGATGGCGGCGGCGGCGGCGGTGCCGGCCGCGCCCGGGCGCCCGGCGGTCGGGGTGGTGCCGGCCAGGGGCAGGGTCGCCCCCCCGTCGGCCGGGCTGCCCCCGGGCCCGGGCCCGGCCCCGGCAAATAGCTGCATGTCGCCGGGGCTGGGACTGGGCCCGGCGCTGGCGCTGCCGAAGGCCCGCAGCAGCGCCGACCCCGGGTCCATGCTGCCGATGCTCTGATCGCTGGGCAGCTGGTGCAGGTCGCGCCAGGCCGCCTCGGCCGGGTCATCATCCGGGGAGGTGCGCCCGCTGGCGATGGTCACCGGGCGCGGGGCCTGCCGGCTGAAGGCCAGCGGCGGGGCCTCCGGCCCGGCGTGCGGGGTCGGCAGCGGCGGCCGGGCGTCCGCCCGGCCGGCCGGCCCGCCGCCATTGACCAGGGCGAAGGGACGGTCCCAGAAGGACTCCGACACGTCGATGTAGTCCGACCCTCGGCCGGCGGCGGTGGCGTCGGCGGCCCCGAGTGGACCAGCCGCCCGGGCTTGGCCGATGGCGGCCCCGGCCCCGGCCGCCGGTCGCGACGCCAGCATCGCACTCAGGTGGCTCTCCGGCATCAGCGAGCTGGAGGGCATCATCAGGACCGACTCCTGGCCATGGGGGTCCGGCATGGCGAGGGCCGCCAGCGCCGACGGCCCGGCGGCCAGGCCGGCCGAGGGGGCCGCCCCCATCGCAGGGGCACGAGATGCCGGGCCCGCGGCCAGGCTGCCCGGCCCGGGGGCCCGCGCCGACAGGAAGTCATTCTGCCCCATCAGGACGAGGCAGCGTTCCCGGAGTTGGACATTGACCGCGCGCGAGGACCGTAGTGCGCGGTCTTGCAAGCGCAAGCGCGCCTCCAACATGTCCACCTGCTGGCGCAGGAGCGACTCGCTGCTGCCATGCTGCAGGGCCGCCCGGGCCAGCTGATCACCGGCGAAGGCGGCCGCATGCTGCGACTGGGCAAGGTCCCGGTCCAGGCGCCTGCGAGCCGGCAAGGGAAAGCACCCGGCGCCCCCCCGCCGAACGATGGGCAAGCAAGACGCAAGTCAGTGGGCCGGCACCGGGGATCCCAAGAGGGAGGGGGGGGAGGGGAAAAAAAGAAAGGAAAAGAAGAACAGCCGGAGGGCATACCGGATGGTCCGCTCCATCTGGGCGGCCTGCTGCTGGAGGGTGTGATTCTCGATGTCCCGCTGCTGGAGCTGCAGCTGCAGGGCCTGCAGCTGGCTTTGGAGCTCGGCCACCGTCGGGCCCTCGGGCTCGTCGGGGGCATCGGCCGTCATGGCCGGGGGCTCGGGCGGCGAGCCACCCTCGGGCAGGCTGGCCGGCAGCCCGGCCTCAGCGCGGAAGGGCGCATCCCCGGCCCCCGGGGACCCGGCCAAATTCGCCTGCACGGCCAGCAGCGCACGCTCCAGGGCATCGATCTTGCGCTGGGCGCGGAGGGCGCGCGCGGTGGCCGCGGCGCAAGCCGAGTCGGCCGCCTCCGCCCGCTCGGTCGACAGGCGGGCCTCATCTCGGAAGCGCGCCACCCGCGAGCGCAACGACGATTCCCACAGCTCGCGCGTCCGGCGGACGGACAAAATGTCAGCGCGAGCCTGCGCGGCGGCCGCCTCGGCCGACCGCAAGGCCGAAGCCAGGCGCAGGTTCTGCTCGAACAGGGCCTCCGACCGCTCGTGCGCCGACACCAGCGACGAGGAGGCCGCATCGTGCGGGATGGCCAGCAATTGCGGCCCGGCGCCGGCCGTCGGCGGGAAGAGCAGACTTCGCAGGGGGGCCGCGGCGGACCCGGCGGCCGGGCCGCCGGCGCCAGCGCCACCGACGCCGCTGCCAGCCCCGGCCGACTCCTCGGCCCCGGGGTCGACGACCCCCTGCGACGCGGCCAGCGCCGCGGCCGACATGGCCGATCGCGCCGACCCGAGAATGGACTTGGTCGTGGCCAGGATGGCCAGGCTGGAGGAGGTCCGATGCAGCGAGTCATTCTGCACCTGGCGCAGCTGGGCCGTCAGGCGTTCGCGCATGGACCGCTCGAAGAGCAGCTCGCTGCGCAGGAGAGCCAGCCGAGGCGGAGGGGGCTGGGCCGGCAGGTCTGTCGGCTGCTGCTGCTGCTGCGACGGCGGCGGCGGCGGCTGCGACTGCCCCGGTGTCCCGCCGGGAGCGGTGCCCGCCTCGGCACGGGCTTCCTCATCCTCCTCGGCCGGGGGGAGCAGTTGCAGCGCGCGCAGCGACAATTCCGGCGCCTGGCTGTCCAGCTCCAGGCTGGCCTCCGAGAACCGAGGGACCAGGTCATCCGGGTCGATGCGTGACAGCCGGGCCGTCGACGACTCGTACTGGCAGACCGACCCGACCGAAACATACCCCATGAATAGGTGGGGGTGCAAGGGGAGCCGGGCCAGGTGCGACTGCAGCAGGCCACCCACGAGGGCGGAGCAGGGGCGGAGCAGGGGTGCCGGGGAGAGGGGCAAATACAAAGACAGGAAGAGGACCGAGCAGGAGATACGCCATCCTCGAAGGTGTCAGTCGAAGTGGGCACACTCCGCGAAATGAACACCGACCTATGTTTGTGTGTGCGTGTGTGCATGCGTGTGTATGCGTGCGCACCATCAGATACTTGACCAGGTGGTCATCCTCCGGCGAGTGGCCGACATCCAGCAGCAGGGCCTCATCCGGCGTGGCGGTCAGATCGAGGCCGCCGCCGGCCAGGTCGGCCGACTGGGCCCGCGAGTGTGCCCGGCCCGGGCCCAGGGCCTGGGCCACCGGCTGCTCCGTGTACACGGCCAGGCCGCGCATCAGCTCAAACACATGCATCGGGCAGAGGGTATACAGCAGCGAGAGGAAGGGCCCGAGGGCCGAGTCGATCTGGCCTCGGAGCTGGGACACCTGCTGGTGGGCGGCCCACACCCGGGCCGCCGCGGCCCGTGGCCCGTCCGGCCCGGCCTCCGGAAGCGGCAGCACCGGCACCACGATGTCCGGGGTCAAGTGTGCCACCGGGGCGAAGGTGTCCCACGGCCGGGTCCAGTAGCCGCGGCACACGGCCACGGCGGCTGGCTGCCGGGCGTGCGCCGGCAACGGCCCCATGCCACCGCCACCGCCGCCGCCCCCGCCGGCACGCTGGGGCAGCCCCGACAGGAAGGAGGCCACCAGGGCAAAGCGATCCGGCGGCAGGAGCCCGGCCAATTCGCCCGGCGGCAGCCCCGGCGACGTGGGAAGCCCCGGAGCCGCGCGGTCGTCCTCCGGCCCGGGGCCCGGCCCGCCGGAGGGGCCAGCGCTGCCGGTGCCACCGACACCGGACGCCGGGGCCGCCGCACCCGCCAGGCGCTGCTGCATCTTGGTGGCAAAGCGACTGAGGGGGAGGCCGCGGCCCGGCGTGGGCCCGGGGCCGGGGGCCGATCCGGAGACCGGCCCGGAGACCGGGCCGCCGGCCGGCGAGGCCGCCCCGGCCCCGGTGGCCGCCCCGGCCCCCGGCAGGTCGCCCTGCCCGGTCCCGGCGGCCAGGGCCAACTCCAACCGCAAGAGCACCCGGTTCAAGCACCGGAGCCAGTCAGCCGCGCACAGCAGCACCCCGAAGAGCGCCGGGAGCCGGCACTCCGAGAAGGCCACCACCCGCGGCAGGCACATGACCAGCGCCCGGAGGGCCGCGGCAAACAGCTCCGGCGACCGGTCCCGCAGCATGCTCGTCAGCAGGGCATCCAGCAGTGGCACCTCCGCCAGCACGTGGAGCTTGCTTTCGCAATTGTACATCTGCTCGGCCAGGAGTTCGGCCGCGGGCAGCCGGCGCTCGGGCACGGCCCATGCCCCGGCCAGCTCGCCCAGGTACGGCAGCGAGCCGGACAACGTGGCCGGGTTCTGCGCCTCGGCCCACGCCTCCAGCAGGGGAAGCAAATTCTCCGGCGGCGGCGGCGGCGGCGGCAGCGGCAGCGGAGACGGGCCGGCTGCCGACCCGGGCCCGGCCTCCCGCCCCGGGGGGTCCTGCGCCAGGAGCAGCGCGCTGCCCCCCTCGCGCAGGGCCGCCAGCGAGGCATGGCCGCCGGCCACCGAGCGCGATGTCAGCGCCAGGGCCCGGGCAATGTGCGTCTGCTTGAGTTGCATCGAGCCGTCCAGGGCGGCGGCCAGCAGCAGCGGCCGGGGAAAGGCCGCGCAGGCCGGCCGGCCCAGCGGATGGGCCAGCCCCAGGAAGAGCCCGCGCACGGCCGCCTGCGACCCGGTGAGCGACACCTGCCGGAGGAGGCGCCGGGCCAGGGCCCGGGCTCGGGCCGTCCGGCGACGCTCCCACCCGGCCAGGCTGCCGGGGCCGCCGGCCTCGGCCGGGCCCGCCAGCCCAGGCAGGCGCCCCCCGAGGGCCAGCTCCAGCAGCAGCCGCACGAGCTCCGGCTGCCCGCCGGCCAGGACCGGGCGCAGGAGAACCCGCTCCAGGCGCTGGCCCAGGGCCCGGGCATGGCGCGCGGCATTCGTCAGCCCCGGGGCCGCGGCCTCGCTCGGCAGGAGAACATGCGTGCCGGCCGGGCCGGGGGCCGAGGCCGGCCCGCCGCCGCCGCCGCCGCCGCCGACAGCAGCAGCCGTCGTAGTCGTGGTTGGTGTGCGCCGCGCCGCCACCGGATCCAGGCGTGTGGGCGACCGGCTGCTCGGGCCCGGCGCCGACATGGACGCCGTGCGCAGGCGCTGGGCCTGCAAGTGTGCCAGCCCCGGGTCCTCGGCCAGCAGGGACCCGGCCGGGGGGATGACCAGCGCCGGCAGCTGAGCCAGCGAGGAGGTGCGCGACCGGCCCGACCCCACCGAGGGCGTGGGAGAGGCGGTGCCGGCCAGGCCCGAGCCCGGCATCGGGTCCAGGGCCGGGGCCGGCTCCGGCGACAGTGGCGGCGAGGCGGCCGGCGAGGGGACCGCCGAGGCGGGCGCCGAGCGCAGCCGATCCACCGGATGCCGCACGGCCGCCGGGGCCGGCCCCTCGATGGTGCCCACCGGGGGGAGACCCTCGCCGGCATCGGCCCCCGGGCTGGGCGGCGGCGGCGGCAGCAGCTGTAGTTGCTGCTGCTGCTGCAATGCCGCGCCGGCCGCGACCAGCGGCAGGACCGACGTCGAGAGCGAGGTCACCGGCGAGGGAGACCCCACGGCCGGGCTGCCGGTCGGGCCGGTGCCGGCCCCGGGGTCCAGGTCCAGGGCCACGGCCCGGGCCGACAGCGACCCGACCGCTGCCATGCTGGCGCTGCGCGACCGGACAAAGGTGGGCAGGGTGATCGACGGCGACACCGATGAGGTGGGCTGCTGCACGGGGCCGGCGGCATGCGGGGACCCGAGCCGCGGCGAGGGCGGGCTGCCCGGGCCGCTGCTGCTGCCGCTGCCACTGCCGCTGCCGCTGCCGCTGCCATCCGACCCGACGGCGCCGGCGGCCTCCCCGGCCAGCGGGGACGAGGGGACCAGCACAAAGCCATCCCCATCGATCGAGTCAGTGGGGCTGGCCGGCCGGGAGGCCTCGGCCGCCGAGCCCCCGAGCGGGTCCACCGACAGGTCCATCATGGCGGCCACGGGCCGCGCGGCCAGGTCCAACTTCAGCAGCACCCGCAGGCCGAAGTGCAGCCACTCGTACAGGTGCCCCCGCTGGCGGAGGCTCCCGGCCAGGGGCAGGGCCAGGCGTGCTGTCCGGGGGGTCATGTCGGCCGCCGCCAGCGCATGGTCCAGGACATAGGGCGAAGGGGCCTGCGGGGCGGCCTGCCCACCGCCGGGACCCGACCCGGCCCCCTCCGCGCGCTGGACCAGCTGCCGCAGCAAGTCCGGCACCTTCGGCCCGTCCAAGTGCGGCAGGGCCTCCGGGATGTCCCCGGCGCCAGGGGCATCCAGCAGCACCACCTGCGAGTCGTAGTACTTTTCCGGCACCGCCAGCAGGACCTCCAGCATGTCCAGGAAGCTGGAAAACTGCCGACACCAGTGCCCGGCCAGCCGGGCGGCAGGGCAGTCAGCCGGTCGGGCAGGCGAACACCGGTCAGAGACGGCCACCGGCCAGGGCGCAGCCGCCCGAGAGGAGGAGGCAGAGAGAGAGGGAGAGAGAGGACACCAAGCACTGGTCCCGCGCATGGCACACGCAAGTAGGCTGCGGACGTACCACCTGCAGGTCGGACACCTGGAGCGCCGGCGATTGGAGATGCGTGGCCAGCGGCCCGATCAGCGAGTCAAATAGATTGGTCTGTGCGCCGGAGCAGGGAGGAAGACCGTCAGACAGGGCAAACAACCGGAGCGCCGGGAGAAGGGCAGGCCTCGCCCCGGGGGGGGGGGGGGTGGGCCCGCTCGCCGCCCGCTCGCCGCCCACGCCCACGCCCCCCCCCGCGCCCCCTGCCCACTTTACCGGCCGGACTGGCCCTCCCCAAGCGCACCGTATACAGAGCAACATTCGAGGAGATGCAGATGGCCAGGCCGGGAACCTGCCGCAGGCCGGAGGAGGGCTCCGGGCCCGGGGCGCCGCGCGGGCGAACCTGCTCCGAGGATGACCCACGCTCAAGGCGCCCGGTGGCCGGGGCCGGGACCACCGGCGCCGGGTCCGTCTCGTTGTCGGCCTCGGCGGGGGGCCCGTCAGCCGGCGAGGGGGCCTCCGCCACAGGCAGGTCCCCCTCGGCCGGCCGGGCGCGCGGCACAAACACCGAGCAGCTGGCCCCCGAGATGAAGGCCGAGCGGGTTTGATTGTTGGCCAGGTGCTCGCCCAGGGCAAGCAGATGTGCCTCGATGTTCAGGCTGGCGTAGTGCTCCGGCAGATCGGCCGCCGCGCCGGGGTCCGTCAAAGTGGCAGGCCCCGGCCCGAGGGCCGGGCCCCGGCCCGGGGGACCATCCGCCGACCGGGGACCCTGCGACCCGGCCGACCCCGGGGCCGACCCACTCGCCGGCGGGCTGCCCAGGACATCGGCATGCTGCGGCAGGGAGCCCGGCGGGCCGGCCGACCCCGGCGAGGCGGCCGCCGGCCCGGGCGCCTGCTCCACGCTCGAGGAGGAGAAGGCGTCCCGCAGGGAGGCCGTGATCTTGTCCTGCTTCATGGCGGCGGGCGTGCGCGCGTGCGGGGCCCGGCGGGCGTCGGCCCGGTCGCCAGGATCAGAGGGGCGGAGCAAACACGGAGGAGGGGAGAGGGAGCAAGCGCAGGGCGAGGCGCGGCGGGGCAAGATGCGGGCAGGAGGCTGTGTGGCTGGCGCGACGGGAAGAGGAGGGGGGAGGGGGGAGAACTGTGGCGGGATCCCGGCGCGGCGCCGGCCCCCGGGCC
>NW_009242983.1:293416-297665 GCF_000388065.1 Fonticula alba | reverse complement strand
CCCCCGCTGGCGCGGCAAGAACAACAAGCAAAAGGTTGGTATGTGGCGTGTCCATTGGCAGCTGTGGGGCGGGGCGAGGCGCCCAGCCCGCGCTTCACTGCTGGCCCAGCCCCGGGGGCACCTGCAGCTGCTGGCGCTGGCGAGCGGCGGCGCTCGACCGGGCCACCGCCAGGGCCACCAGCAGGGCGCCCACACTGCCGAGGAGAGCCAGCTCCAGGTCGATGGACGAGCCGACCACATAGTAGGAGTAGAAGAAGGCCAGGGTCTGCCGCCAAAGGGGCCGGGACGCGGGGGAGGAGGTCAGAACGAGAAGGAGCGAGCGAGCGAGCGAGCGAGGGAGACAACACGCGCGCGCGCGCGCGCGAGTGGCCCCGGGCACGGGCAGCGCCATGGCATGGCGAGGGCGCACCTCGGCACAGTGGCTCAGCCAGGACCCGAGGAGGGCCAGGCCCACGGCCAGACGCGCATCCGGCGACCGGGCCGCCGCCAGGTCGAAGTAGTGCTTGGCCCGATAGAAGTCGTACGGCACGCAGCCGGCCGCGGCGGGATCGGCCGCCGGGCCGGGGCCGGCCCCGGCAGCCGGGGCACCCCGGCGCGCCCACAGGAGCCGGGCCCGGTCGAGGCCACGGCGCCAGAGCGGCGCCCGCGACAGGGCCCCGCACGACCCGGCCCCGGTGGCGTGCAGCCACCCGAGCGCGAAGTATGCCTCGGCCACGGCGGCGTCCGCGTCGTCCCGGGTTTCGGGCGCATGCGGCGGCCCGATGCCATGCAGCTCCAGCCCGCCGAAGGCCTCGGCCGCCCCGCCGCCGCCGGTCCAGTCATCGAGGCCCGCCGCGCCGGCCACCCGGTCGACCCACGGATCGGCCGCCAGGGCCGTGGCATTGGCCGCCAGGCCGAGGCTCGGGGCCGGCGGCCACCCCTCCGAGGCGGCCCCCTCCGCCAGCCACCAGGCCGTGTCCAGGTCCTCCGGCCGCAGGGGCAGCACCTGGCGGGGCAGCCGCGCCCCCGGGCCCGGCAGCCGGGGAAAGAGCGCCCGCAGCACCAGGGCCAGGCGCTGGGCAGAGGACAGCGACGCGTGGGACCCCTCGATCGGGGGGCTCAGGGGCTCGGGGCCGGCCCCGGAGCCCGGGGCCCCGGCCGCATGCGGCCCATCCCCGCTGCCGGCAGGCCGGTTGCCCTGCAGCACCGAGGGCAGCCCGGCCGCGTGGGTGCCGGTCACGGCCTCCCGCGAAAAGAGGAACAGCCGATGTGAAGCCAAGTCCGGCCGGGCCCCGGCGGCCACCATCTCCGGCAGGGCGGTGGCCAGGTAGGCCCGGGCCGCTCGGCCGAAGGCCCCCAGGGAGGCCCCCTCCGCAGGGGGCTCGCCCAGCAGCAGCAACGGCGCCAGGCTGCCCGAGGCATACATGTCCCCGGCTCGGACCAGCCCCCGGACGCTGCCCTGGGCCGCCGCGCGCACATACTGCAACAGGGCCAGGCGCGCGCGCGCCGGCGCCGACCACCGGCCCACCCCGCCCGGGGGATAGTACGCCGGGCCCGGACCGGCGACCAGGGCCATGCCGCCCGGGGGGGCGGCTGTCGCCCGGGCCCCCGCCCCGGCGAGCCCCTGCTCCAAGAACCACCCGGCATCCAGCTGGGCCCCGGCCAGGCCCAAGTGGCCCAGGTAGAGCAGCCGCTCCAGGACAAAGGACTCCAGCAGCGCCTCGGCCGAGGGGGCCGGGTCGCCGGGGAGCAGCCCGGCCGGGGGGCCAGCCGCCGGCCGCTGGCGCCGGGCCAATGCCGTGCGAAGGGCCCGGCCCAGGCCGGCCACCCCGCGCCCGGCCGCCAATTCCACCGCGTCCTCCTGCACAGCATGACGCAGGGCCAACACGCGGGGGTGATGCTCGGCCACGTGCTTATAATGCGACAGGGCCAGGCGGCAGGCACTGTCACTGCGTGCGTGCGGGCATGTGCGCGACGGCGAGGCGGAGTCGCAAGGTGAGTCACCACAGGGGAGGAGCGAGGGAGGCGGTGTGAGCACAGGCAACGCCACCCATGCCAGGCACGAGACATAGGGAGGAGGCTTGGCGAATAAAAAAAAAAAGAAAAACCCCAACCAACCCCGGCACGGACCTGAGGCTGGCAGACTCGGAGAAGATGAAGTTGGCGAATTCAAACTCCGCGCCCAGGTGGCCGCGCTCGACGGCCATGACCAGCATGCGCACGCGCACGTCGTGCGTCGAGGTCAGGTCGAAGTGGCCGCCGAATTCCCCGGACAGCACCCGCGCGGCCCAGTACGCCCCGTCCGAATCGCCGAGCCCCGCGCCCCGGAGCAGGTGATTCAGCACGGTGCCCAGCGATTGGGAGTAGGCGTCGGTGTCGAAGTGCGCGGCCTCGGTGCGCAGCAGCTCATCCAGCTGCAGCCGGCCGAGCCCGGTGTGGCAGGTGGCCGACTCGACATGGCGCGCGTGGCGGGACGCGGCCGCGGCCGCCGGGTCGCCGGAGTCCTCGGCCTCGGCCTCGCCGGGCCCCGGCCCGGCCCCGGCATGGGGGTTGCTCAAGTCCACCGGGGTGCCGAGGGTGGCCTCCATGCCGGCCATGCGGGCGCCCTTGTGGAAGAGGTCCCGCGCGCGCAGGAGATTGGCCCGGTGGATGGCCGCCGGGTCGGCCACCCCGGGGTCCACCACCGCCGGCGGGTCATCCAGCAGGACGTTGCCCAATTCGCAGATGGCCTGGATGCTGCCCCGGCGGGCGGCACTGCGTGTCACGGACGACGTGCGGGCCGCCATGCGGCAGCAGCAGCAGCAGCAGCAGCAGCAGCAGCAGCAGCAGGACATGGCCCGGCCAGCCGGAAGGTCAGTCACCGGGGGCCGGGCGAAGGAAAGAGCGAGGAAGGGAGGCGGGCAGGAGGGGAAGAGGGGAAGAGGGGACACCCGGCAGGCACATGCACCGGGCGGCGACGCACCGCTCCAGATACTCGTCGGCGGCGGCCCGGTGCGCGGGCGAGCCGCGCAGGGCCCGAGCGATGATCATCTGCGCCGAGCGCTCGCCCCCATCGGCCAGGTGCACATAGTACTTGAAGAGATCACTTCCCGGGCTCAGGGCCATGGTGGTGTAGTAGCCGCTGGCGGAGTTGGCCCCGTGCGCGGCCAGGCCGCCGGGCGTGGCCAGCGACGCCAGCAGCAGCGACGCCAGCGGCGGCGGGCGAGCCGTCAGGGGCCGGTAATTTTGCACCGCTACGACAACCACACCCCGGCCATGGCGAAGGAGCAGGCGAGTGAGCAAGGACCCGGGACAGGCAGCAGGGCACACACCGGCCGGGACAGCCGCCGGGCAACGCACCGTCCGACGCGACGCGTCGATAGAACTCCGCCGCCCGGGAGCAGCTGGCCTTGACCCCGATGCCGCGGGTGTACCGGTTCGCCAGGGACAGGGCCGCGCCGATGGCCAGCATGTGCGCATCACCGGACGGCTCGGCCTGAGCCCGATCGCCCACCGGGGCCGGGCTGTCAAACACCGGAAAGGCCGGCACCGAGCCGGCGATCAGCGTCTCGCGGATGATCGCCTACGGGCGGCGGCACCCACCGGGGGCACGCGCGCGCGCGCGCGGATAAACACAGGTAAACACGCACAAGGCCAAAGAGAAGGAGGAGGAGGGGGGGGGCAGTTAGAGGGGGCTGCCCAGGCGGCGCACGGGACACAGCAGGACCCGCTGAACGGGCATGGCCAAGCGTGCGCATACGCGCCAAAGGCGGCGCCGGGCAAGACGACGCACCGACGCATGGTCCCGGCGGGACATCTCATCGCCGAGCCCAAGCGAGTCCATGTATGACAGCAGCCCGCCGTAGGCCGCCGAGTCCAGGGCCGAGGTGAGGCCCGCTTGGGCGGACCCGTCGTCACCCGCGTCGGCAGCCCCATCGGCCGACGCCCGCCCAGGCAGGCCGTCATAAAAGTCCCGGTCCAGGGCCGTCTGCAGCAGGTGCCGGGCCTTGGCATGGTTGGGCAGGGCCGTGCGCGAGCCGAACACCAGCTCCGCCACGCGGTCCGGGCGCGGGGCCTCGGCGCGGGGCGAGTGTTTTGATGGGCTGCCGCCTGCCACGGCGACCACCGTGGCCGCCAACAGGGCCAGGAGCGTGGCCAGCAATGCCGCCAGCGCCGCAGGTCGACCGGCTCGGAGGGGACGCCTGCCCGGGGGACGGGTCACCGCGCCGCCAGGAGAGCCAGGCATGGTTGAGGGGACGCAAGACAGACAGGCAGCGCAGGCACCGAAGGA
>NW_009242983.1:290877-292955 GCF_000388065.1 Fonticula alba | reverse complement strand
CCGCGCCCTCGTGCATTCCCCTGCTTGACCCGCCGCGCCGGGCCGCGCCCCTGGCAGCAATTCCAGCGTCCCGGGCGCGCTCACACCGGCCGCCCAGCGCGCACACGCCGAGATGAACTTCTTCCAATCGTGGCTCGACAACACCCTCACCTACATGGACCTGCTGCGGCTCCTGCCCGATGCCCTGCTGCAGATCCTCGCCCTGAAGACGCAGATTCGCGAGGTCGCCGGCGGCATGCCCGGCTGGAAGGCCTCCCTCTGGCTGGAAGTCCGGCCGCCAAAGAAGGTGGCACTCCCCGCGCAGCTGGACACCCTCCAGGTGCTGGCCGCCTCCTTCCGGCAGGGGCTGCTGCTGGTGGTGGCATCCATGGTCCTGATGCAGGCCAACTTCCTGCAGCAGCTGCGCATGACCGGCTCGCCGGACGCCGGCGAGATGGCCCCCCACCCGGAGGACATCCACCCGCTGGCCCAGCACCACACCCGGCAGCTGGTGCTCCTGGAGGGCCTGCTGGTCCACTTGAGTAACCCCTCCCTGGGCGGGTCGTACCTGGCTCTGGTCCAGTTGGGCTCCCACCTGACCGAGGAGGCCCACTTCTGGGCCACACTCCTCCAAGACAAGGAAGCCACCCTCCACCGGTCCTTTTGGCACGAGGTCCCGGCCCGGTGCAACCCCTGGAACTGCCCCACATACATGGCTCTCGAGGGCCAGGTGGCTTCCCTGCGCCGGGTGCCCCCCTTCCTGCGGCGGCTGGCCCACAGTGTCGGCCTCTTTCGGCGGTTCTCCCTGGAGTGCGGGTTTAGTGTGCTGCCAGCGGGAACCCTCCTCCCTAGCAGGCTTCCCCCGGCCAGCCAGGACATCTATGAGCCCATGGCATCCTGGCTGGTGGCCCAGCAGAGCGCCGAACGCGAGGAGTCCGCCCTCGGCGCAAATGCCCCAGCCCCCGGGCCCCCTGTCGCCCCCTGCTGGAATGACGCCATCAACCACCTCTGGCGCGACCTGGCCTCCATGCGCGAGGCGCTCATGACCTACAATGCGCTGCTGCTTCTCCTGGACGCCCAGCGCCGCCTGCTGCCGGTCCCTTCGCCGGACCCGGAGCCGGTGGCCTCACCGGATGGCCAGCCGCCGCCGGCCCTTCGCCTCAGCATGGATCGTTGGTTCCCGAGGTGTGGCTCGCCGGCGCGCGTGGCCGTGGCCAACCCCCTGCCGGACTTGACCGCCGCCATTGGACGCGTGGAGACCCTGTTCATTGCATTCAAGCGCACTTCCAAGAGCGCCCTGGCTCGCATGTGGGCCGCCCGGGCCCCGGGCGAGGACCCGGACTTGGCCATGCCGGTGGAGGACGTATGCGCCGACCGACGGGTGCAACGCTTCGACCACCTGATCGGGCGCCTGGCCCTGGAGATCCGGTGTCTTGGTCGTGAGGATGCTCCTCCGGCGGGGGTTGCCGAGGCCGAGCACCTGCAAGCTCTTCTGGCCCAGGAGGGCGAGTTCCTCCTGCAGACAACCACACGCGCTCACACCATCCGGCGCTCGGTCGGCCAGCCGGATCTGATGGGCCGGGTTGACGCCGTGCTGTGCGATCTCCAGCAGCATGCTCGTGAGCTGGGCCGGCTGGCGGGACGCGTTGAGGACTTCGTCGGGGATGCCCTCGCGCGGCCGCCCGGCGTGCCGATGGACCTGGCCAAGCGGCTGCTGTTCGAGGACGAGGCCGGCGCCGTGCGCGGCCAGGCGGCCCGCCTCCCGGTCCGGGTGGATCTCCCGACCCCGGCTGACGACGTGCCCGACACCGCCGACAGGCTCCTGTGCCCGGAGGGGCAGGCCCACCAGGAGCGCCTCTTCCGCATGCATGCCCCGCTCCTGGCCGGTCCTCTGGCCGCCGCCATGTATGCATCCTCCGTCGAGCACTTCTCCCTTCGACTGGATGTGCTCCTGCGCCCCAGGCGCCGGACACTGGCCTCTCAACTGGCCTCCCTGTGGAAGTTTGCCACTTGTCTTCCCTGACCTGGGCATTGGACCATGCAGCAATGATACATGTAGCGCGCCATGGGAAAGAGCAGCTGGCGGAGGAATGGACCGG
>NW_009242983.1:289493-290729 GCF_000388065.1 Fonticula alba | reverse complement strand
GGGGGCGGGGCCGGGAGACAGAGCGGCAGCGAGGCAAAGGAGTAGCCCGTGGGAGTGACAAAACGCCCGCTCGGGCGGAGGACCATCCGGGGAGGGCACGGAAGAAGAGCCAAAAGACACGAGCCGAGGAACACCACAAGGAGAAGGAGCACTGTATTTCGGTTGCCCCAAGCCAAGGGCCCGGAACAGGGGGCGGGCAGGGGAAACCCAGCCCCAGGGAAACGCCTCAACCAGGGGAAGGAGGCCCGCCCCCAGAGGGAGGACGCCGTGCCGAGCACACGGCACGGGGAGCGGGGCTCCTGCACCGAGTCCCCATCCCCCGGGAGAGGGAGGGCCGTGCCCCGTCCACGGCAGCAGCAGGGAGGGGGGGGGGGGGGGGTTACTCCTGCTCCAGCTCGACCAGCACGCCATTGCAGTCCTTCGGGTGGATGAACATGACCGGCTTGCCGTGGGCACCGATCTTCGGGGCGTCGTACAGCAGGCGGATGCCCTTCTCGCGGAGCGAGGCGCAGGCCGCCTGGATGTCATTCACCTCGAGGCACACATGGTGGATGCCACCCTGGGGGTTGCGCGCCAGGAAGCTGCTGATCGGGGAGGTGGTCGAGTCGGCCGGGTACGGGTGCAGCAGCTCGATCAGAGTCTGGGACTTGTCCTGGCCGGGGTGGATGAAAACCGTGGTGACGCCATGCTCGGGGAGGTTCTGCCCGTGTGTGTGTGTGTGTGTGTGTGTGTTTTGGGGGCACAGGGGTAGGGACGAGGGGGGACGAAGCGGGGCAGGACAGGCGCAAAGGGGGTCAGAGACAAGCACCGGAACGTCACGGACCCGGCGCCAGGCCGAAGCCCATGAAGGATGGCCACACCGCCGGGCATGTGGGGCCCCGGGCAGACACACATACCTGCTCCTCGCTGACATGCGACGCGCGCAGGATGTCGCGGTAGAAAAAGGAGGTGTCCTTGAGGTTGGGCACGGCGATGGCGATGTGGTTGATCTTGCCCAGCTGCCAGACCGGCGAGTCGCGCACGCCCTCCTCCGAGGCCGGGGGAGTGGAGGCGCTGAAGGCGCGCACGGCGGTCGCGGCACGCGGCGCGGCGAAGACCGCGCGTGCGGCCGAGCGGGCAGTCGAGAAGGCGGACACCGAGCGGAGCATTGGTCAGGCGGGAGCAGCGGCCGGAGGGAAGGAGAGGAAGAGACGGGCGGCCAGGCACGGGGGAGGGGGCTGGCGGAGGAGGGGGGGG
>NW_009242983.1:288130-289292 GCF_000388065.1 Fonticula alba | reverse complement strand
TGGGTGGGTGGGTGAGTGCTCCGGCGGGCCGCCGGGGCCTCCGGTCGCGCGGCGCACGGGCTCTTTGCCCTCCCCACCGGCTTGTGGGGGGGGTCTTCCTGGGGGGGGGGCCGGGTCAGATCCCGCTAGCTGGGGAGATAGCTGCTCCCCGTCGTCCCCTCTCCCCGCGGAACACGGCGGAGGAGCGAAGCCCCAGCGCGCGATGTGTCCAACGCCAGCGGTCTAAGGCCCAGGTCATGTGGGCTCCGGGTCAGCTGGTGGATGCGCCCCGGCGTGACCTGGCGCGGCTCTGACTCGGCGTTTTCCCTTCCCGGGGCGCGCGCGCGCGGGGGAGAGGCCCACGAAAGAAACCCGGGTCCGGCCTGGGCGCCCCCCCCGAAGAAAGCGGCAACAGGGGGCGCCGAGGCAGGCGAGGGCCCTTCCCGCCGGTGTCTCATCTGGGACCGTGTATTGTTTGTGGAAGGCCGTATCTTGGGGGGATTAAATATGTTGGGGATTTTGCTGGGCAGGGGGGGAGGGGAGGCCCCGTCTTCCGAGAGGAGGCCCGATCAGGTGTGAGCTGGCGCGCTGGCGCGCTCGGTCAGCCAAGGCAACCTCGCACGCCCGGCGGCCCCCAGGGGGGGCGGGGCGGGCGGGGCCAGGACCATCGTCCCCCGGACCGGGGGTCCGCCCGGAGGCTGGTCCGGCAGGGATCTCGATTCCTGTCGAGCTCGGCGGGGGCGGCTTGATGGGCGACCCTGGTCGGCGGTCAGGCCCTGCGCGCGCGCGGCATCCACACAAGCCCGCCCTCCCCCCCCTGCCCCATCCTCCTTTGCCCCTTTCATTCCCCCCCCCCTCTTTCTCCCTCCGCCCCCATGTTGTACGCACCCCCGCCCCGGCCCCCGTCCCTGCCTCTGCTAGCTTGGCCACTCTTTCTCATTCCTTCCCCCGGCTGACCGCCCTCCCCCCCGCCTTCCCGGTTCTCCCCCACGCGCAGCGACTTTTTCAAGGGCATCTTCAGCTCCAAGCCCGAGGAGCCCGCCGAGGCGGCCGAGACCACCACCCCCCCGGCCACCAATGTTTCTACCCCCCCGGCTGCCCAGCAGCAGGCCCAGCAGCCTCCGGCCCAGGAGGTCCAGCACTCCCAGCAGTCCTCGGCCGCGTGCGTCCCCACACATGTCTC
>NW_009242983.1:273713-287503 GCF_000388065.1 Fonticula alba | reverse complement strand
CCAGCCTGCTCAGACTGACCCCTCTCGCCCCGTGTCCCCTCCGGCAGCGCGGTCAATGAGCTGACCCGGACCTCGTCGGAGGCGCCGGCCCAGCGCGGCCCCCGCCGGCGCCAGTTCGGTGCCCCGGCTGCCCCGACCCAGGAAACCACCGAGACCCTGAGCATGGACAACCGCCAGCTGCTGGAGCACTCGTCCAAGGCCATCGCCGAGCAGGACGCCATGCTGGACCAGCTGTACTCCTCGGTCGTCCGCCAGAAGGAGATCTCCATGGCCATCAACACCGAGCTCGGTGCGCCTCCGGCCTCTTCCCCCCTGCTCGCCCCTCGCTGCCATCACACCTCGCCACGACTGACCATCCCCCTCCCCGCTCCTCTGCCGCCCTCCCACAGACACCCAGAACCGCATGCTCGACGACCTGTCCCGCGATGTGGACAGCACCCAGGCCCGGCTCCACGGCGCCCAGCGCACCATGAACCGCATCTCCTGAGTGCGGCTCTGCCGGCGCCCTGCCTCTTCCCACCCCCGGGATTTTTCCTGTCCTCGCCCGTCGCCCCTCGCGCCCGGGCTGGCTGGGGGAGCCGTTTTTATCGGGCAAGAATAGAAGAGAAAAATGATGCACACACACACACACACAGCTCGCGCAGGTTTGATATTCGGGCGAGGCAAAGGCCGCTCGTTCCCGGGCCAGCCCGTCTGTCTCTCAGGGCCACCCGGGATCGCCGGGAGGAGCCCCAGCAGCAGCAGCGACACCAGCACCGGCAAGATGGAACAGGGTCGGCGCCCCACTTGAAGCTGTATTGCATGGCCCCCCCCCCCCCCCCCCCCCGCTTCGCTGGGGGTGTCAAGGACCAAGCGTGGCCAGCAGCTGGACCAGACGCCGTTCAACCTCGGAGGTCGGCGTGCCGGGACGCACCTGCTCCGGCGATGGTGGCCCTTGGTCCACATGGTCGAAGGCCGGGTCGGCCGCGGCTGCCTGAGCCCGGCCGGCCCCCCACCCGGACCTCTTCCGGAGTCCGAACTGGGACCGGAGTACCTGCGCGCCACGCGCCGCCACGCCCACGCGGCACAAATGTCAGACAATGCATGAAGGGGAGGGAGAGGGCCGGGACAAAAAGCGCCAGGCGGGCAGCAGCCGCGCCAGGGCATCGGGGACAGGCGAGGAGAGACATTTCACATACCGCGAGCAGGGCCTTCCGGGCCTTGGTACGACGCCCGGCCAGGAGAAGGTGTGCGGCCCGTGTGGCCGCGAGCGAAGCCAGCGCCAGGGTCCCGCCCGACTCGCCCAGACAGAGGTTCAGCGTGTTCAGGGCCCCGGCCATGGTGACCAGGTGCCCCCGGAGGGAGGCCTTGACGATCCTCTGGCAGGAGTGCCCGACCGCCAGCTGGGCCGTGGCCAAAGAGGCAAGCCACTGTGCGTATGTGTATGTGTGTGTGCGTGGTTGCGGATGTGCGGGGGGCGGATGGATGGGTGGGCGCAATGCACGCGCACGTGTGCCGGGGCGGGAGGCGGAAAAAAGCAGCGAGGCAGGGCAAGGAGAGGATGGCGGGGCGCGTGTGCGAGCACGATCGGGGGCGGGCAAAAAGGGTCAGACACAAAAAAGAATTTGACGCCTGCGTGATTCGAACACGCGCGTGCAGAGCACACCAACTTAGCAGGCTGGCTCCTTAACCACTCGGACAAAGCGCCACTCGGATGGGGGTTCCCCTCGGAATGGGGCTTATCTGCATGATGCTCTCGCCCGGTGGAGGGGGGGGGGTTCCAACGGACCAGCAGGCCTCGCGGAGCCCCCTCCCCGCCTCCCTCTCCCACCCCAGGTGGCCCTGCACCCGGGGGCGGGCGTGTGTCATGGGCATTCACGCACCATCGTCACCAGGAGCGTGATGTCCGGCACCACGGCAAACGGCCCGGCCAGCTCGGTGCGCGTCAGGAAGTAGTCCGACAGGTAGAAGAGGGCCCGGTGCATGCAGTAGATGGCGATCTCGTAGGTTTTTTTCTGAATGCAGCACCCGCCACGGGGGAGGCCCAGAGAAAAGGGGCCCAAGGGCACGCGCCAGGTGTGAGAGGGGGAGGAGGCCGGAGGGTGGGGGAGAAATGCATGCCCCGCGGTCGGCGGGGCCGGGCGCACCGAAATGAACACCAGCGCGCAGCTCACCGCACGGAAGGACCGACTCAGCATCGAGTGGTCGGAATCCATGTCCAGCAGGTGGACCACATACAGCGGCACGCTGAGGCCCAGGGTGTCCGGCTGCACGGAGAAGTCCGACTGCTGCAGGGCCACCATGCCGTCGGCCGTGTCGTGCTGGGGGTTGGTGCTGCGCAGGAGCTCGGCGAAGCGCACAAACCAGGCGTCGGTCTCGGCCGACCGGCGAAGGACTGGCCGCCGAGCAGCCGGCCCAAGGGCGACCGGGTGACGGACCGGGAGCCAAGGAGGGGGGGGCGAGGGAAGAGGGAGCGCCAGACATTCGGCACGTCAGCAGCCAAGAAGGAAGGCCGGCGGAAAAAAAAAAAACCCCGGCAGCGGGAAAACCCAGCGCAGAGGAGCCCAACCCCCGGAGCACGCACGCAGGGCCGAAACCATGGAAAAGGCACACAAGTCGATGGCGCTCCGGATGTCATCCGATGCCAGGCACTCCTCCAGGGCCAGTTCCACCACCAGGCCCATGGATGGGGCGGCCATGCCCGGGACCGGGGTTTCATCCCCGGCCCCGGCCGGCGCCTCCATGCCGCCCACCGTGGCAAAGGAGTTCCCATGGTGCAGGCCGATCTTCTGCCGGGAGTGATGGTGCCCGGCCACCAGCGTCAGGAGCATGGCATGGAAGCGCGACCGAGCCGCCACACCGCGCTGCGCCGTGTCAATGGCGCAGAATTGCGACGCCCGCAGGTAGCCAAAGGCCCGGTCCAGGTCGAAGCGCAGCAGCTCCCGCAGGGCCAGGTGCGCGGCCAGCTCGGCCTCCGAGGCCGGGGGTGACCGGAGCAGCAGCATCTCGGCCCGGTCGGATGCCGCGCAGGCAATCTACCAGCCAAAGGGGGGAGCGCATGGTCGGTAAGTGCATGGGCGCATGTGTGCGTGGGCGCCGGTGCCGAGGAGGCAAGCGGCAGAGCGCCGTCCCCCCTCCCCGATGGGCAGCGAGCAAGTCCTCACTCGGAACGGGGGGGGGGGCAGACAAAAGGAAGGCCCGGGGCGCACCTCTTCCCGACTGGCAGATTGCCAGGCGACCGCCAGGCCGGACAAAACCACCGGCCAGGCATCCAGGCCGCATTCGCGCGCCCGGTGCCGCTGGGCAAAGGCGTCGGCCGTCATGGAGCGCAGGTCGGCCGCCTCCACCAGCGGCAGCCCCAGGCACAGGAAGGCCGACCGGAGCAAGGCATCCGCCGCGTCCACGAAGAGTCCCAGCTGGTAGAGCAGATGCGAGGAATGCAGCAGCACTTGCGCCGCGAGGCTGCGCGCGTCGCGGTCCGACAGCAGCAGCGGCGACAGATCGGATCCGCTGCCGCCGCCACCGCCGCCGCCGCCGAGGGCCTCCAGCGACCCGAGGGACCCGAGCGAGTCGGTCCCGGTGTCGGCAAACAGATCGCTCGAGAAGAAGGAGCTCGATGCCGAGGGGGGAGTCGAGGAGGATGCCGAGCCGGGGGCGCTGGGCCCCGGGGTGCCGGGCCTGCCGGGGCGCCCGGGCCCGCTGGCCGTGCCCCGGCGCCCGGGGCCGAAGGGCCGTCGCAGGAAGTCCAGCAGCCGAGCCAGCCCGCGCCGCCGGGGGGCCGCCGGTCCGGTCACCGAAGCAAAGGCCTCGGGGGACCGATCAAGCAGCCGGGCAAGGCTCAGCAGCAGCACGCGCTCCTGGAAGAACACCCGGCTGGCCAGCTCCGCCGAGGAGGACACCTGTGGCGGTGCATACCCCAGATAGTGGAGCACTGAATGTGCATGCATGCACGCAGAGGTCCACAGCAGCCACGCGCAGCATGTGCATCCATGTGCATCCATGTGTATGATGCGTGTGTGTGCGCGCGAACATGTGCACGTGCATGTGTGCGTGTGCGCGTGGGCGGAGGACAGGTAAGAGGGGCGCCTGGGACATGGGCAGCCAGCGAGGGAGGGAGAGACAACGTACGTAAGCCGGCCTCGGCCAGGGCACGATACAGGTCGCCGGCACCCTCGAGTGCCGACACGCGCTTGGCCATCCAGGAGTGAATGCGCGCCGGGCTCACAAGGAAGGTGGGCACCTTGGCGTCGGTGTCGGCCGCCGGGGGAATGGTGGCGATCTCGCACAGCTGCGCCAGGCCCAGCGCCGCCTCCGACATGCAGTGAATGTCGGCCAGGAAGAAGGACACAATTTCCAGATACTCGATCTGGCGGGGCCGGGGAACCAGCGGGAGTGGGTTACAACATGCGCGCGCCGGGGGCCACAGCGAAAGGCACACGCACCTTCTTCGGAGCCAAGTCCGTGCGCATATAGTGGAAGGCCACGATGGGCGCATGCGCGAATCGGCTGTTCTCCGTCAAACGCCGCTCGTAGTACCTGGCGCAGGCGGGTCAGTCATTTGGCCCCAGGGCAACGGCCGGGAAGGGGGCCGGCGGGAGGGAGGGGCATGGCGCCCGCCCGGAGGAAAGGGCACCGGTCGGGGAACAAAAAGAAACGCACTCCGCAGCGGCCAGGTGGATCTCCGCTCGCAGTTCGAACAGCATGACCCCATACACGCAAGCGGCGTGGGAGCTCGTCCGGAAGGATAGCTTGCACCGGGAGAAGGAGTCCACGCGCGCGACGCGGTCCTCCGCCGCCGGCGGACAGGGCCCAGCCTCAGGCACATCGGCCGGGCTGGCAGGCCCGGCCGCCGGGGCCACCGCGCTCGGCAGCCCAAGGATCGTCAGGAACCCCAGCCCATTGTAGCACACGGCCAGCGACACCAGGCGCAGGGCCACCAAATCCAGGCAGGCCGAGTCGAGGTCCGCCGCGCGCGCCACCTCATCGGCGGCCAGCGCTCGCAGGGCCGGGAAGCCACGCGGCAGCCCGGCATCCAGCTCCTCCACATCCGAGCAAAGCAGCGACAGGTAGGGGTTCGGGGTCTTGGGCCGCAGGGCCAGCCGGGCCATGACCGCCGCCAGGTCGTAGCTCGAGAAGGGCTCCTGGTGGGCAAAGATGCTGGCCACGCGGAGGATCGTTTGGAACATGTGGTCTAAGGGGGCGGAGAGGCGGGGGACGGGGACCGGCGAGGGAGGCCATCAGTGCAAAGGAACAGCGAATGGGCCAGAAGAAAGGAGGGCGAAAGGAAGCGCCGCAGGCAGCCCGGCCGGCCGTCGGCACGCACTCAGCGAGTCATACTGCACCAGGAGCGAGGTCTCCACATCCAACGGCAGGGTGTCGGCCAGGAGCGAGGCCCCGGCGGCCGCATGGCGGAAGCGCAGCACCGACCCCACGACATCCACGACGTCGGAGTCGCGCAGCGCATACCCGATGGCCTCGGTGAAGGAGGGGTGCCCGCGGGTACGCGCGAAGCTGGCGGCCCGGGGCAAGGAGGGGGGAGGGAGGACAGGTCAGCGGGGGCGGCTGTGGCATGTCCAACAAGGGGCAGGGCGAGGAAGGACCGGAGGGAGGCCGCCACGGCACGCACATTTCCAAACTCAAGCGGTCCTGGATGGTCCGGACGCCGCGGCCATAGCAGCGTACTGGGAGGCGTGGGGCCGAAAGTGGCCCACGGGGTTAGTATGCACCGTGGGCGGAGGGAGGAAAAAATGGAAAAGAATGGGCGAGAGAGAGAGCAGGGCGAAAGGGGGGGGGGGAGTGGAGAGCAAGGCTGTTGCGCACCGATGAGCATGTCACACTCCTGGCGCTGCAGCGATGGAATGGACACCCGCAGCGAGGGGACCCCGGCCATGTCGTCCTGCAGGCGGAAGTCCCGCTGCTCGGTCGCCGGGGCATCCGCCGGACCGGCCGGCTGCATCAGGTGCGCGGCGCACGGGATGCCCGACACGTCCGACGAGTCGGCCGTGCCGGTGTGGTTGTTGAGGCAGGGAACAAAGGAAAAGATCAACACACCGCCGGTCCGGTGCAGGGAGTCGGCATTCAGCGACTCGCCGGGCCCCGGTGCCCCGGGGCCGGACGGGTCCACCGGCGCCGTCATATTGGCCAGCAGGGCCAGCGCTCGGGAAGTGTGGTCATCAAGCCACTGGGCATCGTCGACGATGATCGCCTGGTGGGCGTCATCGGCCAGGCAGCGCGCGGGTCAGCGAAGGGCCGCCAAAAGACAGGCCGTAAGGGAGGGCGGGAGGGGCGCAACGGAGCGCAGAGGCGACACATAGGGGGGGAACCCATACGGCGCACGTACCACCGGCTCGAAGAGCGACAGCCGGGCCAGGATGCGCGCCAGCGAGGCCGACGAGGCGCCGATCGGGGTTTTGGCCGAGCGCGAGGGGAAGAGAATCAGCCCCAGGTGATGGCTGAGGTTCTCCAGCTCGGTGATCAGCCGGCGCTGCTCGGTCGCCGACAGGAGCCCCACCATGCCGGTGGCCTGGCCCGAGGGGGCCGCCTGCCGGATGCCCAACGACCGGGTCGACCGGTGCGACCGGTGGCTGGCGGAGGACCCGTGCACCGGCAGCACCGGCTCCGCCGAGAGCAGGGACTCCGCCCCGAAGAGGCGATACACGCACAGGCGCAGCCTTTCGGCCTCGCGCAGGGAGCCTGCCGCGCACGCGCGAACGGACAGCATCGCATAGTTAGCACGGCGCCATGCCCCGGAGGAGGGGGGGAGGGAGGGGGGGGGGGGGGGGGAAAAAAAGAAGGACGCCACCCGGCGCCCGGCCGCCCGGGCCCCAAGTCGTACTCTCATTGAACATGGTGTCCAGGGTGTCGAAGGTGGCGAAGGAGTCGATCGACAGGCGCCGGGCCAGGGCCGGCCCGCGCAGCGGCACCCCGGAGAACATGCCCGTCTGGCTGGCGGCCAGCTCCTGCAGCTCGTCGGCCGTCAGCTCCGAGATGCTGACCAACGGCGAGAGGGCCAGCGGCGAGGCGACCGCCACTCGGCCGGGCCCTTGCGGCCCCTCGGCATCCGAGGCCCGCCGCGAGCCGGGATTGGACGACGGCACGCGGGCCGGGCCCTCGGCATCCGAGGCCCGCCGCGACCCGGGCGGGGTGGGCAGGGCCCCGGCCGGGGCGCCGACCGGGCCGTGCCCCGGGCCCTCGGCATCCGAGGCCCGCCGCGAGCCGGGCGCGGTTGGCAGGGCCCCGGCCGGGGCGAAGCCCACCGTGGCACTGGCCGACGGGTGGATGCCCACCGGCCCGGAGGCCGACCCAATCAGCACCCCATGCCCACGGGCACCCGCCGAGGAGGAAGAGGGCGAGTGGCCGGTGCCGGCGCCCGGGGCGGCCACCGCCGCGAAGGCCGCAAACGACCCGGTCCGGGTGTGAGCACCCATCCGGGGCGCCGGGCCGGCCGGGCGAAGAGGCCCCCCCGGGCTGGCCCCGGCCCCGGCCCCGGCCCCGGCCAGGCCGAAGGTCGACACGGTGGACGCCTGCCGGCGCATGATGGCCGCCGCCGCCGCCGCCGCCGCCGGACCGGCCACCGGCGGGCCACCCACCGGGCCCTGGTCCTCGGCCGCCGGGATCAGCGCCGAAATGGTGATCCCCCGGCGGAAGGGCAGCGGATGTCCGGACCGGGGCCCGGGCGACGCGCCGCCATGGCTCACGTCCAGGCTCATCTCGCTGGCCGGCCGGCTGGCGAACGGGCTCGGCGGGGCCGGCCGCAGGAGTGACCCCTCCGAGGGCGAGGGCCCGACGGCCGCCAATGCCGGGGCCGCGGCGGCCGGGGCCCGGCCGCCCATCTGCGGCAGGAGAATCGCCTCCAGGATCCCGGTGTCGGTGGACCCGAAGAGCGAGGACACCGTGTGGCCACGGGTGATGGGCGGCCGCGAGTATGGTCCCCCCGGGGCCGGGGCCGGGGCCGGGGCCGGGGCAGCCGGGCCCGGCGCCCCGGGGGCCGGACCCGCCGGCGGCCCCAGCTGCCGCGCCGGCGGCAGGGCCGTCAGCACCAGGGCCGTCTGGCTGCGCTGGGCCAGCAGCCCCGGCGCGGAGGCGGGCATGCCCACGCCCCGGGGGCCATCGCCATCGGTGCTGGCAGATGCCACCGCCCCCTCGGCATCGGGGCCGATGCTCCGGCCGGACACCGCGGACGCCGACCGCGAGTGCGGCCCCGGCGGTGCCCCCACCGGCGGCGAGAGCGGCCCCGGCGACGCGGGCAGCAGCAGGCGCTGGCCCAGCCCCAGGCCAAAGGACGACACGATCCCCGGCGAGGCCGGCGGCTCGGCCATGTCCCCCGGCGGGGCCTCAATCTCGTAGTAGTTGGCGGTCTTCTCCAGGACGTGCGCCACCAGCGACCGGAGAAGTGCCCGTGCCGAGAAGAGCGGAGACTTGGGCGAGGCCTCCGACGGGCGGACATGCCTGAAAGCAGGCCGTCCAGAGAGGGACCCCGGGGGGCGGGGGAAGGCGGGGGGAGGGGGGGGGGGGCGGAGAAGGTGCGTTAGAAGGCGCCGCAGTGGGGGGAAGAAGGGAAAGCGCCCTGGGGCATGCGCTTGCCTGATGGGGGGGGGGGGGGGGGGCGAGGCACTCGGCAAAGGCCTGGCGACGCACAAGACCAAACACCCGGCGGCTTGGGCATTCCAGGAAAAGAGGCGCGCGAGGGTGGTCTTCCCGGAGCCGGTCTCGCCTTCGACGATGAGCGCGCGGCAGGAAACCATGGCCGGCCCCGGGGCCGGGACCTTCAGGTCCGGCCGCAGGAAGGGGACCGACCGGACGGCCGAGTTGATCAGCTGGCGCGAGAGACTGCAGCGGCGCCGGGCCAGGGGAGGCCCAGGAGGGAGGGGGAAAAGGCCGAGCTGGTTAGAGCGCTGCTCCAGGAGCCGAGGCGAAGGGGCGTTCAGACAGAGAGACAAAGAGCGAGAGGCGGCACGCGAGCAGGGGGGGGGGGGGTGGCCACATTACCAATCCTCATAGTAGCGGCCGACCACGAAGTGGTTCGGCTGCGAGTCGGTCGCCGCCAGCATGTCGGTCACGGTGGCCGGCGCCACGTCGGGCCCCGGCGGGGGGTTCTTCAGCAGCGCCGACGAGGAAATGGCCCGAAGAACCGACGGATCCACCGGGGCCCCGGAGATGCCGGGGCCGGTCCCGGCCCCGGGCGCCGCCGGCAGCAGCGACGCCGAACTGCTGACCTTCGTGCTGACCAGCCCCGGCGGCCGGCCGCGGATGGATGTCGCCCGGTTCACGGGCCCGGCGGCCAGCGTCGAGGATGAGCCACCTCCACGTCCGGGCCCCGAGAGGCTGCTGTTGCTGCTGTTGCTGTTGTTGCTGCTGCTGCCGCCGCCGCCGCCGCCGCCGCCGCCGGGCCCGGGGCCGAGAAGCATCATCCCGGACCCGGGGCCCGGGGAGCCGAGGCCCGCCCCGGGGCCGCCCTCGCCGGCCAGAGCCCCCTGGCCCTGGATGACCGATGCCAGGCTGGCACTGCTGGGGAAGTGCACCAGCAGCCGCTGGTCTGGCGCGATGGACCCATGGCGCACGCCGGTGGCGGTGCTGTACTTCCGCCCGAGGGGGGACTCACCATTGGGCCCGGCCGCCAGGCCAAAGGCCCCGGGGCCCAGGGACATCGAGCTGGCACTGGCCAGGCTGGAGGCCGACCCCTGGGCATCATCGCCAGGCGGGAATTCCGCCACCCCGAGCACCGGCAGCGAGGAGGGCGGCTCGCCGGGGGGGCCGCCACGCGGCGAGTCGTCGGCCCCCATGCCGGCCAGGGCGTCAGTCGAGCAGACACCCACGAGGGAGGATGTGGACGGTGTGAAGGGTGCCGTCGATGTGGCGGCGCCGGCAGGTGCCGCCGCCGCCGCCGTGGCGCCTGCTTCGGGGGTGATGGTGGCGGCGGCGGCGGCGGCGGCGGCGGCGGCGTTGGCGGCGGCTGCCGAGTCCAGCGCCTCGCGATAGTACGGGTGGTCCACGGCCGAGGGGGGCAGGATGCGGAACACCTGGATCGGCACGTCTTTGCCCTTGACGCGGATGTCGCGCGCCGGGCCGAAGGCAAAGCCACACTGGTCGGCCAGCATGGCGGCCGAGAGGCCGGCCCCGGCCCCGGCCGGCCCGGCCGCCGCCAGGGCCGTGGAGTCCGACGCGTAGGACTGACACGCGGCGAAGGTGGTCCGGTCACAGAGCACCCGCGGGAGGACAAAGTTCCCCGGGGCCGGGCCCTCCTCGAGGAGGGAATTCTCCCCCATCAGCGGATGGCACATGAGCCGCGCGGCCATGTTGACACAGTCGCCGAGAATGGTGTGGTCGCAGCGGCCGCCGGCGCTGCTGGCCAGCAGGCCGGGCCGGGGCGGTGTCGACCGGGGCGGGGGCGGCGCCGCGGCCCCGGGGGCCGTGCTAGCCCGCCGGCCAAGGGCGCTCGATGACGAGAGGTGCCCCCGTGCCGACCGGTCAGCCGGGTCGGCCGTCGGTTCGGCCGGCGTCTTGCCGAGGATGTCCGTGCCCACGGTGCCGGTGTATACGGTTCCGGTGGCCACACCGATGCTGGACTTGATGCCGCGGTGGGACAGGTGGCGCTCAATCTTGAGCGCCGCCTGCGGAAGGTCCAGGGGATGTCCGGGGGTGGAGGAGGGGGATGGGGAGGGACGGTGGAAGGGGGATGGGCAGGGACGGCGGAAGGGGGATGAGCAGGGACGGCGGAAGGGGGATGAGCAGCAGTCAGGGGGGGGGGAAACACATCAGAGGGGGAACACGTCAGAGGGGGAGAGCCCCAAGCCCGGCCCCGTTCATACACCCACCCACCCAGACGCGGATGAGGCACACCAGGGCCAGACACGCACCCGAACAGCCAGCACCGGGTCATGCTGGTGCGACCACGGCGGCAGGCCGAAGACCGCCAGCACGGTGAACCCCTTGTCATCCATCATCATCTGCCGGAGGGTGCCCTCGTATTCGCGAATGGCGCGCATGCTGGTGGACAGGGTCCGCTGGGCGGTCTGCAGGAAGTCCTCGGTCGAGCCGGGGACCACCTCGCGCCCGGTGGCCTCGTCCACCTCCGGCGGCGAGAGGTCCAGGCTGACGAACACCACGGACACCGTCCGGAGCTCATTCAGCAGCCCGCCCCGACCGTGCCGCAGCCGGAAGAGGGCACTCTCATTGATGAACAGCGAGTGGACATCGGTCAGGCGGACCTGCGCCGGGGCCCCCGGGCCAGGGGCACGCCGCGCGCACGGCCGCCGCGCAAGGACGCACGCGGCCGGATGCCAAGACCAGGCACAGTCGCCAGGCGGGCAGGCCCATCAAAGGGGGCATGCGGCCCGGGAGAAGCAACAAAACCGGTCGTGTGAGTGCCGCAGGTAGTGAGATCAAGAGAGGGAGAGAGAGGGAGAGAAAGAAAGAAAAAAGGCACAGAAAGGGCAGGAGGGTCGCAGGGCAGAAAGGCAGGCAAGGCACGCACTGGCCTCGGGACCGCGGGCGCCAGGGCATCCCCCGGCGGCTGGGCCGGCAGCATGTCTCGCACGGAGGCCGACGCGATGAGCCCCGACACCACGGCGAAGGGGCCCCCCACGTCGGTCGGCTCGCCCGCCTCCATGCGGTCCACCTCCAGCTCCAGGTCCAGGGTGTCGAGGGCGGCCAGCGGCGAATCGGCCGCCCGGGCCAGGACCCCGGCGAAGTCGGCCACCACCCGGGCCGCGGCCTGGTCAATGGCAAACTCCCCGCGCGCGGCCGCCTCCAGGGCCCCGCCCGCGCGGAACATCGGCACCCCGGCCACAAAGTACTCGAGGCGCCCGTGCAGGCTGGCGGCCGCGGGCCCGGGCCCGGGGGCCGGCTCCCCCCCGGCCCCGGCTTCCGCCTGCGGGGAGGGCCCCCGCGAGCCGGGGCCGCTGGACCCGGGGCCCGGCGCGCCGGCCATGCTCGCCTGCCGGCTGACGCCGGCCCCGGCCGACCCGCCCGGCCCGGCCCCACGCTGCCCGGCCAGCCGGGAGATCTGGCCCACATGCACATCGAAGACCGACCCGAAGGCCACACCAATGTGCATGCTCAGGGTGGCCTGCGGCCGGGGAGTGGGCGCGGCCAGAACCGCCCCGGGCCCGGAGCCCCCGGCCCCGGGGCCCGACACGGGCGACATGGCCGGCAGCGAGCCGACCCCCACGCCGGGAGCCCCGGCCAGCGAGGGCCGCGGCTGGAGCAGGCCCCCCGGGCCGGGGGTCATCGGCGGATGGCCGGTGCCCGGCGTCGCCAGCAGCCCCGACCCCGGGGACAGAGGCCCGCCCAGGCCCGGGCCGAGGCCCGTGTTGACGGACAGCACCGGACCCAGCCGGCCGGCCGGGCCGGCTGCGGCCAGCTCCACCAGGTCCGAGCTGGCCGAGCTGGCCCGGCTGGCCAGGGGCCGCGGCACGCCGGCCCCGGAGGCCGACCGCTGGAACAGGTGGCCCGGCGCCGGCGCCGGGGCCGGGGCCCCGCCCGCGCCCGGAGTGGGTGGCAGGGAAATGGAGGACCCCGTGCGGGAGGAGGGGCCGCCGCCGCCGCCGCCGCCGCCGCCGCCGATGCCGCCGCCGATGCCACTGCCGCCGCCGGGGGCCGAGGGGCCGGGCCCGGCAGGGTGGCCTGGTCCCGGGCCGCCGGCCGGCCCCGGCAGCCCGGCCGCCAGGCTGCCGGAGGAGGATGGCTGCGACGCGGCCACCACGCCCGGCGGCAGGTCGATCTTGTAGTCGCCCAGCTCCTCCAGCAGGGAGATGGATGCCTGGCAAGCGCGCAGGGTGACCAGGGCCCGGAGCCCGGCGTCGATGTCGGCTTCGCCCGGGGGGGCGCCGGCCTCGGAGAGCGAGCCCAGGACCCGGGCCACCCGGGCCCGGTCCCCCGGCAGCGGACGCCACACGACGATGATGGCGTCGCCGGCGAACTTGATGACATCCCCCCCGTACAGCAGCACCGTGTCAATCATGCGCGCCATGTAGGGGTTCAGCAGCCGGGTCAGGAGCTCGGCCCCGAGGCCGGCCCCGGCCCCGGCCTTCGAGGGGAAGGCATTGGCCAGCATGGACGTCAGGGCGCTGTAGCCGCTGATGTCCAGGATGCCCACCGCCACGTAGGGGACCAGGTCGATGCGGGGGAAGAGCGCCGGCGGCCCGGAGGGCAGGGCCGCGGCCGAGGGCCCGCCGGCCGAGCGCGCCCCCCGGCCTGCCGCCGCGGCCGCCGCCTCGGACACCGCCGCATCGCGCACGCTCCCAAAGAGCCCGGCCCCATCCAGCGGGAAGTCCTGTTCGCGCACATGCTTCGGCAGGAAGGGCGCAATCAGGGCCGACAGGTCCGGCGTGGTGCTGGCCACCGGCGCAGGCGGCGCCGGGGGCCCAGGGGGAGGGACAACCGTCGCGGCCTCCGACCGACCGCCGTCATCATCCAGCGCGGCCATCCGGGGCGGCGAGCACTCCGAGGCGCGGCACGGGCGGCGGCGCACACAGGCACACCCAGAGGAGCGGGCCCCGGTGGCGGGGACAAATACAGGGGAGGCGCAAAGGCACCGGCGAAAGGACAGAGCAAGAGAACGCCAGGAGGAGGAGGAGGAGAAGGGGGGCGGGGAGGCGGGGGAGAGAGAGAGGGAAGGCGAGGAAGAGTGCACTGCCGCCGAGCAGGTCGCCGATGCCCTTTGCCTGGGCCCGAGAAAAGGCCCCGGCCGCCCGCGCGACAGAGCCAGGGCGAGACACGGAGAGAGAGAGAGATCTGGCCCGGCGGAGAATGCCGGCACAGCCGCGCGGCCCCCAGCCTCGCTCTGCCTTCTCAGGGGGGGGGGGGGGGGG
>NW_009242983.1:271280-273048 GCF_000388065.1 Fonticula alba | reverse complement strand
ACCCCCTCGGCAGCCATGGCGTCGTCGCTGCTCGGCCGGCTGAAGGCCATCGAGGTCGACCGGGACTTGCTGGTCTTCAAGATCCTCTATACCTTTGTCGCCGGTGCGCCGCCCGCCCGACACGCCCCGCCGCCGCCGCCGCGCCCGCTCGCCCCCGTCGCCACTAACGCCGGCCCGTCGCCCCGGCCCTGGCAGCCACCTTCGCCTCACTCGGGCCCTTCCTGTCGGTGATCTTCGCCGGGCGCGGGCTCACCCCCTCGGAGATCGGGATCATCCTCTGCGCGCGGCCGTTCGTCTTCTTCGCCGGGGCCCCGCTCTTTTCCATCATCGCCGATCGGGCCCGGCGGACTCGGTGGCTGCTGCTGACGGTCTTCGTCCTGAGCGCGGTCATCCGCACGCTGATCGCCTTCATCCCGGCCGAGCGCTTCGCCCTGCTGGCCTTCGTGGTGCTGACGTGCGAGTTCTTCGGCAGCCCGGTGTACTTCCTCATCGACACCGTGGTGCTCAAGGTCCTGGGAAAGAACTCCGATCGCTATGGCCAGCAGCGCCTGTTCGGCAGCATCGGGTGCGCGCCGCATCCCGCCCGGCGCCTGGCGCCCGCGCCCCCTCCCCATCTGCCCGGCCCTCACGCCGCTGACCGCAATGCCTCCCCCCCCCCCCCCCCGCCCGCATTCCCGCCGGCGCGCTTCCCCCCCCCCAGGTGGGGCCTCGCCTCGCCGCTTGTCGGCTTTGTTGTCGAAGTGTCCGACAGCGAAAACTGGTACTACTACTTCCAGACCATCTTCCTGGTGTTCACCGTCCTCACGGTATGTCGGAGCCCCGCATGCGCGCCCCTGTGCCCGGCTCCCACTCACTCGCCTCCCCTCCCTCCCCCTCGAACACCGGGCCTCCCCAAGATCACCTTCGGCAAGTGGCCCAAGGAGGGCGCCGACGCGGCAAACCCCAACGCCGATGCCGAGGCCGCCGAGGCCCCTCTCGGCGATGCCGCGCCCGATCGGTACATCTCAGCCGCCCCGCCCCGCCCCGCCCCGCCCCGCCCCGTGACTCCCGCACACCGCCGGCCATGCTGACCCCGCCGCTCCACATCGGGCCACCGGTCGCAGCGAGGCCCCGGACGCCTCGTCCTTCCTGGACCTGGTCCGGCTGCTGAAGAACCCCATGACGCTGATGTTCTTCGTGAGCGCCTTCAACAATGGCCTGCTCATGTCCCTGGTGTCGGTGTACCTCTTCGTCTTCCTGCGGTCGCTCAACGGCACGCCCACCCTCATGGGGCTGACGCTGACATTCACCTGCATCGCCGAGGTGCCGCTCTTCTTCTTTGCCGATCGCTTCCTCCGGCGCTTCGGCCCCGGGTGGCTCATCGTCTCCGGGTATGTGTCCTTCGCCCTGCGCTTCACGTACTACGCCCTGCTGGGCAACCCCTGGGCCGTCCTGCCGGCCGAGCTCCTGCACGGCGTCACGTACGGCATCGACTGGGCCGCCAAGACCGAGTATGTCCGCCGGATTTCGCCCCTCTCCCGCCTGGCCACCGTCCAGGGCATCCTCGGCGCCATCTACTGGGGCATCGGCCAGGGCTGCGGTGTCCTGCTGTGGGGGTTCATCTACGACGCCCTCGGCCCGCGCAAGCTCTTCGTCATCGGTGTACGTGGGCCGCGCCGCCGCCTCCCGGCTGTCGGCCTGGCGCCCGGCCGCCACTTCTCCCCCCTCTCGCCTGCACCTTCCTCCCCACGACCGCCGCCTGCCCTGACTCCGCCCCTGCCCCCCCCCC
>NW_009242983.1:267857-270354 GCF_000388065.1 Fonticula alba | reverse complement strand
CGGCGCCACGCACACGGGACGAGGCGGGAGAGGGGGGAGAGGGGGGGGGGGGCGAGAGGCCCGGGCCAATCCCCGCCGGGGGCGGGAAAGACGCGGAAGCGGCCCGCCCGGCGCGCCGAGCCAGATCTCGAGTGTTCCCACGCCCGGCGAACCATTGGCACCTGGCATGGGACGGAATCGCGTCTGGGAGGCGGGAGAGGGGGGAGAGGGGGGGGGGGGCGAGAGGCCCGGGCCAATCCCCGCCGGGGGCGGGAAAGACGCGGAAGCGGCCCGCCCGGCGCGCCGAGCCAGATCTCGAGTGTTCCCACGCCCGGCGAACCATTGGCACCTGGCATGGGACGGAATCGCGTCTGGTTGATCGGCCGCCGGGCCGGAGTTGTGCGTTTCCCTCGGGAGGCAGGGAAAACATGCAGTCACCGCCCTCATCCCCCCACCGCCCCTGATACTCCCCGTTTCGCCTCCCGCCGCCCGAGCACAGCACCCTCCCCGCATTGCCCCCGCCGTCATGTCTGGTTTGACTGCTTTGACGGACTTCTGTGACCAGCATCTGGACCTGCTGGCCCAGGAGCAGGAGGAAGCTGCCGCCGCCACTTCCGAGTCTGTGCCAGCCCCCCACGTCTGCCCTTCCGCCCCCGCCTCCTGACACATGTGCCCCCTGGCTGACACGCACACACGCTCGCGCACGCTCGCGCACGCCCGTGCGCCCCTGCGGACGTCGGCGCACGCCCGTGCGCCCCTGCGGACGTCGGCGCACGCCCGCACACGCCCGCACACGCCCGCACACGCCCGCACACGCCCGCACATACACACACACACACACACACACACACACAGGGCCATGGCCACCCTCTCCAAGCGCGAGCTCATCCTCAGCGGACTCATTTTCGCCGGGCTCGAGATGGCCTCCTCCCGCATCGGCCTCAATGGACGCTTGTACGATGGGCTTCCCTCGCCTGACATCTCCCCCCCCCCCCCCTGGTATTCAGCCCTCCTGACGAGCCCGACGCAGCTTCCTCACCTTCGAGCCGCCGCGCAACGGCCTCTTCACCTCGCAGTCGCACTTCCGCCCCGGTGACCTGGTCCACATCAGCCCGGACACCGCCGATGCCGAGACCAGTACGTCGCGCCCGCCTTGCCGCCAATGGCCGCCCCCTCCCGATGCTCACGATGTCCTCCCTGCTGCGTGTGCGTGCGCGGCTGCCCGGAATGACGCAGAGGTCCCTGCTGTGGTCATTTCGCTCGACGCCAAGTCCCTGGTGGTCTCCACCGAGTCGGACCTGCCTCTGGAGATTGTGGACGCCACGTTTCTGCGGGTTTCCTATGTTGCCAACTCCGTTCCGTACCAGCGGTGCGTCCATGCCCGCAACGGCCAGCGGGCATTTACGCAGCGCTACGTGCCCGGCCTCGCGATGTGCCGGCCAGGGCCGGGGCCAGCCTCGTGGGGCCGGCGCGGCTTGCGACCGCCATGTGCCCGGGGCACCTGCTCGGCGGGGCGATTCATCTGTCGGCGCCTGCATGCTCGCCCCCGCACACACGCATGAATATGCGCATGGACGAGGATGCACGCGATCACTGACGTGCACACCCGCCACTAACATGCAAACACACACACACACACGCACACCCACGCACGAAATACGAAATACCAAACACCGGATTCCCGCCCATCCCCTCGCGCCGGATGAACCCCCTGACCCCGGCCCCGCAGCATGAAGGGCGCGCTGGAGCGACTCAAGACCCGCGGCATCAATGCCCCCTTCGCGCAGGTGGTCTTCGACGACCAGACCCCGCGGTTCTTCGCCCTCAACGAGCAGGTCGACATGCTGAACCCGAAGCTGGACGCCAGCCAGCAGGCCGCCGTTCGCCATGCCCTGGCCGCCGAGTCGGTGGCCCTCATCCACGGCCCTCCCGGCACCGGGAAGACCACGGTCGTGGTGGAGATCATCCGCCAGCTGGTCCTGCGAGGCGAGCGCGAGCGCCAGAACAACCCCCATGCCCGGCCCTTCCGGGTGCTGGTGTGCGGCCCGTCCAACATCTCGGTGGACAACATCGCCGAGCGCCTGCTCCCATGCCCGGAGGTGCGCATGGTCCGCATCGGGCACTCCTCGCGTGTCATGCCGAAGGTCCAGCAGGTGACCCTCGAGACGATGCTCTATGAGTCGTACGTCCGGCGGGCCGGTGGGGTCTCCCCTTTTTTCTTCGGGCCCCTGCTTGGGCCCTTTCTTTCCCCTTCCCGCCTCGGCATGCGCCGCGCGCATTGCACACGCACACGCATACACACACGCGCGCACACACACACACACACACATGCAAGGCGCACCATCCATGGCGCACATATGTCACGGACAGTGCCCCAGGGGCCAGGTCGCCGGGTGGCTTTTGGCCGGGCGTGCCCACCTGCTAACCCACCTATCCCTCCTTTCTTCGCCCCCTCCCCCCCCCCTTCCGCTCCTTTCCGTGGGCCCTTCCCCTTTGCCGGGTGCTCGCCCATACGCAC
>NW_009242983.1:266997-267636 GCF_000388065.1 Fonticula alba | reverse complement strand
CCCCCCCCCGCCTCGGCACCTGCCAGGCTGTCATTGCCGGGGCCACGGCCGCCTGCTTCGCCGCCGCGCTCTTGATCTTCCCCGACCCGGCCATGGCCCCGCGCCCGGTCGACGCCGAGGGCATCCCGGTCGACGGCAGCAATCCCGACATGTCGGCCGGCCTGATGGCCCACGTCGATCCGGCCGACGAACAGGAGGAGGAGGAGGAGGACGACGACGACGACGCGGACCTTTTCCACAACCCGCTGGACGGGCAGGACCCCGCCATGCTGTCCTTCCATGATGGCGACTACCCCGGCGAGGCCATCCCCATGTCTCACCTGAAGCGCCCTGGTGGTTACTTTTCGGGTGAGACCCTCTCCCGGGGGGAGGCCTTTAGCCCGTCCACCGCGTCCTACACCCCGCAGGATACCCTGCCGGACCTGGACTACTCGGACGACGATGATGACAATCTGTTCTAGCAGCCAGCACCCGGGTGTGCTCACTGCGCCGCGTAAGGCCACCCAAATACACACCTCACACTGCATGGAAGTACGCCCCCGCGCGCCCACCTCTGCGTGCATGTATACGTGCGCGTGCTGGCTCCGGGTCGGCCTCCCTCGGCGCCACGCACACGGGACGAGGCGGGAGAGGGGGGAG
>NW_009242983.1:260442-263126 GCF_000388065.1 Fonticula alba | reverse complement strand
CCCCCCCCCCCACCCCACCCCCGCAGTGACCAAGGCGAGGTCCTGCGGGACTTGCGCCGCGAAATCCAAACCAACGTCCTGTCACTCACCGGCTCGAAATCCACCTACGGCCACCGAGCCCGGGCGTATGCCGAGCTGCGCGTCCTGCGCAGGGACCTGGCCAGGCGCGAGGCCAAGCTCCTGGACCACACCCTGCTGCAGGTGCCGAACGTCGTGCTGTCCACCCTGAGCGGCGCCGACTCGCGGCACGTTCGGTCCTTCGGGGGCCCTCGCGATGCGGCCTCCAGCCCGGGCGGGCCGCCCTTCGACTATGTCATCATCGACGAGGTGTCCCAGTCGATGGAGGCCGAGTGCTGGCTGGCCGCGCTGCGCGGGCGCCGGCTGATCCTCTGCGGCGATCCGCACCAGCTCCCGCCGACGGTGACCCTGTCCAACCCGCGAGGGAATGCCATCCTGTCGCACACGCTCTTCGAGCGCCTGGCCCGGCGCTGGTCGACCTCCTTCGTGCCGAGCAGCCCGCCCGCCGGGGTGCCGGTCCCGGGGCCGCACCCGGATGCCCGGCCCGCCAATGACCCGGTCACCATGCTGACCGTGCAGTACCGCATGAATCGGCACATTGCCGAGTGGTCCAATCGCCGGCTGTACCAGGGCCGCATTGAGTCGGCCCCGGCCGTGGCCGGCCACCTGCTGGCGGACGTGGTCCCCGAGCCGGCCGGCGGCGGCGGCGGCGGCGGCAAGTCCACCCAGTCCGGGCCCCTGCAGCCGCTCCTGGCCCATCCCCTGGTGTTCATCGACACGGTCGGGTGCGCGGGCTTCGAGGAGGTCAACCCGAGTGCCGGGGCGGCCGGCGGCCCGGCGACCGGTCCGCCCGGGGCCAAGCGCCTCCTCCGGCAGGTGCTCGCCTCCGAGTCCAAGAGCAACCCGAATGAGGCGCGCCTGGCGGTGCTGCTGGCGCACATGCTGCTGGCGGCCGGCCTGTCGCCGGATGCCCTGGCCATCATCTCGCCCTACGCGCAGCAGGTCCGCCAAATCACCGCCGGCCTGGCGCACGTCCAGGCCACCTCGCCGCCGGTCCCGGCGTCGCACGCGTCCAGCTCGCCGGGGGCCGGCCAGCGGGCCGGCCGCAAGGGGGCCGGCTCGGCCGGCCGGCGGCCCGCCAAGGCCGCCGCCGCCGCGGCCAAGAAGCCCGGCCCCGGCGCCCTGCCCGGCCCGGACATGACCCGCATCGAGGTGGGCACCGTGGACGGCATGCAGGGCCGCGAGAAGGAGGTCATCATCCTGTCCATGGTCCGGTCCAATGACGACGGCGAGGTGGGCTTCCTGGCCGATGTGCGCCGGCTGAATGTGGCCATCACCCGGGCCCGGCGCCTGTTGGTGGTCATCGGCTGCAGTGCCACCCTCGACCGGGACCCGGACCTGGCCACCTTCGTCGACCATCTGACCGCCCATGCGGACCTCCAAACCGCGGACTTCTACCCGCTGGACTCCCTGCCGGACCTGCCGGACCCGGATGCCCTGGGCGATGGCAACTGACTGCCTCGCATCTCTCGCTGGCCGGGGGGCGGGCGGGCGGGCGGGCGGGAGGGGGGGTCTTTCTTCCCTTTTCGAACCCTTGCTCCTGGTTCGGGCCCACAATGCGCCATGGGCCTGTGTTCTGGTGTGCCGATTAAGAATACACCATCATGTGTGGCTCGCACGTGCGCCTTCCCGCGGGGTCGCTTCTTCTCACGCCGGGGCCGTCCCCCACCCGGCCAGCCGGGCGCGGCCCGCCCGACGCCACCCTGGCGGCGCCCCTCTCCCCCGGAGCCCAGTTGCCTGCCCTCGGGTGGGTTGTGGCTCTTTCGGGTCGCGCGGGCGACCGGCCGCGGAAGAAGTGGGCGTGGGGGGGGGGGCGGATGTGCGGCCTGCCGTGCTTCCCGGCAGGCGCATCCGGGCCATCGCCCTTTCCTCGGCGGGAGGCGGGGGGGGGGGGGGGGGGATAAGACGCGGTCACTGCGCCCCGGTCCCACTGGCGGCCCCGGACGCGCACCTGGCCACGAGCGCGCTCTCGCGGCGCAGATGAGTGTGCATTCCCCGCTCGCCGCTGCGTTGGCTGCAACGCCCGCAGACCGGGAGGCCGGGGCCGAGAGCCCGCGGCAGGCGCATGCGCCGTGGCAGATGCACCGGCCCAAGGGGCGAGGGGGGGGGGCGTGCGCGCGGGCGCGCCTGCGCATGCCGGGGGCGCGCGTGTGACGCCCTGGCCGGTCGATCGTCATCCGCCGCCCTCCCCCCCGGCAGGGCCCGAGGCCCCGGGCCGGGCCCGAGAGATAAGGGGAGCCGGGCGCGCCCCTGCGTGGGGGCCGCGAGGGGGTCACGGCCCGCAGAGGGACCCTTGCCCGAGCCCGACGGCCTCGGCCCGGGGGAAAAATACGCCGTCCAAGGGAGGATCTTCCCCGCCGTCTTCCCCCCCCCCCCCCCCTGGGCACGGTCGGCCCGGGCAGCCCGCGCTCCCATCGCCAGGGGGCGCGCCCGGCCGCCGCCGCCGACATGTCATACGGCCTCGGCCGCGCCAACCAACGGTTGCCGGCGGCCGTGTGCCGGGGGCGGGCGGGGGGGGGCTGCCAACTGTTGTCGGATCGGCGGCCGAAGATTCTCGCGCGTGACTGCCTCGCCGCGCGAGGGACCCGGACCGGGCGGCCGATGGG
>NW_009242983.1:219976-226186 GCF_000388065.1 Fonticula alba | reverse complement strand
GGGGGGGGGGGGGGGCGGCGGCGAGGGAAGCGAGAACAGATGCATGCGCACGCGGCAGGGCGCGATGCTGGGCAAAATCCCGACACGCCGTCCGGACAGCACGTGAGCGCGAGCGCATCAGTCGTGTGACCATAGAGCGCGCCCGCACGTGCCGGCCCAGCGATGAATTGCCATTGTGATAACACCCGCCCGGGCCGTGCGTGAGAACACCAGGCACCGCTCTCGCAAGTGGTGGGTGTGTATTGCCCCCGCCGCACATCGCGCGCGCGCGTGCTGGAGGGCCGCCCCTCCCACCCCGCTCCAGCAGGGAGGGCAAACAACGGGCCGGCGCCCATGGGGAGGCACGGCGGGGGGAGGGGAGAAGCGAGGGGCGCCAACCAGAAAGGCAGAGGCCAAACGTGTGTGCCGTGCGGCCGCGCGTCTATCTACACACACACACACACACACACACACACACACACACACATACATACATACATACATACATACATTCACGCACACATGCCAACATGCATGCTCAAACACGCGTGGCGGCGGCCCCCAGGCGACGGAGGGTGTGGCACCATGCACGCGCCCGGCACCGAGGGCCCAGGCACAGGGCATGGGGACAAGCAATGCACATGCATACAACACGCGCAGACCCCAGCCCCACCATGATGGCTAGCCCCCCCTGGCCGGCGGCGGCACCAGCGGCGCACTCCCGACCGCCTCATCGGGCAGGCCATACCGCCTGCGGAAAGCCGTCACGAAATGCCCATACAGCGTCCGCGCGTCGGCCACCACCTGGCTCTCCTCCGTGTTGTAGGTCCGGGCATTCTTCAACAGCAGCCCCATGTCCCGGAAGAGACCGCGCCAAATGCGCGACGAGGCGGCCAGCTCGGCCGACTCGGCCCCCGGCGCCAGGCCCAGCACCACGGGGTCCGGCTCGGCGGCCAGCGACGCCCGATCGGTCAGGTAGTACCCGCTGATGAGGCGCCGGCTGATGATCGTCATCGAAATGGGCTCCGCGATGATGGTGTAGTAATCCGGATAGAGCGACCGGTTGGGCAGGTTGTGGAAGAGCGCCGCCGCCTCGCGGAAGGGCTCCTCCCGCGAGGGAAGCGACCCCATGGCACGGAACAGCTCCAACGTGAACCCCAACGCGCCGGAATACCCGCGATCCAGCTGCAACCCGGCGATGGCATTGGCCGGCGGCGGCGGCGGCGGGTCATCGGGCCCGAGCGGCACGGCACCCTTGGCGGCCTTGCGCCGGCCGGTGGCGGTGGACTTGCGCGGCCCGGGCGGCGCCTTGGCCGGCTTCTTGGCCGCCGGGGGAGACGCCGCCCTGGCCGGCCTCTTGGCCGCCGGCGACGGCGGCGCCCTGGACCCTGCCGCCGGGGCACGCGTCGACCCCGCGCCAGCGCTTTGCACCACCGACACCATGACCGGCGATGCGCCGCCACTGGAAATGCGAAGACGCTGAAGGAAAGCCGCACAGCCGGCCCGGGTCAGCGAAAAGCGCCCCCTCTCCGGGGGCAAAGGGGCCCCCGGGAACCAACGCACAAAAGAGAAGCAGCCCGCCGGGGGGGGGAAAAAAAAAGACACAAAGGCACATCGCAACGCACCTTGGCCGGGGGAGAGCCGGCCGCGGCCGCGGTGACAGCGGCCGCCGGCACCGGCTCCTCGGGCACCGCCAAGTCGGAGTCCGATGCGCCGCCGGACTCGGCCAGGCGCGATGCGCTCCGCTCCGCCCGCCGACGTAGCCGCTGCAACTTCTCCTCGATGACCTCCTCAATGTCTCGGCCCTGCTCCACGGCGTCCAGGTACTCCGTCTCGGAGAGGATGTCCTCGGAATAGGTGCGCACCTACAGGCCCGGCAGCCGCAAGCACGGCGAGGACCGCATCAGGAGGGGGGGGGGGACGTGTCAGTATCAGCCACGAACATGCGCACAAAAAAAACACATGCAGGCCCGGCAGGACACGCACGGCGGTTGGCCGCCGCCGGCCGCGCCCGGTGCTCTCCAGTTTCTCCAACTTCTGCTGGGGCGTCAGCTCCGGTGCATCGGTCAGCGACCGGGTCAGATTGTCCACCACGGCCTTCGGCAGCTCCGACACCTCCATCAGCCTGGGGATCCGGGAGGAGGGGGGGGGGAGACAGGGGGGCGAGTCAATGTCAGCGTGTGGCCTCGCTTCGGACGGAAAGCCGGCGGGAAGTCGCGCGAGGGCGGCTGGGGAAGGGAACAAAGCCAGGAGCACGGCAGGCGCACCGCGGCAGTGGGGCACGCCGTGTGTTACGGAAGGATGCCGCCCGGTCTTGGTCGCGCTCGCGGTCAATGCGCGAGTACAGCTCCAGCTCCGCTTCATTGCGGGCCAGCTGCTCGTTGAGCTCCTCGTCGTCGATGATCTGTACCGGGGGACAAATGTCAGCACACCAGCGCAATGCCGGACTGGAATTCAGGGGGGGGGGGGACACTCTGAGGCACATATCCACGCACCGACAGCGAGGCATCGTCATCGTCCTCGCCACGGTCCATGGCCAGCAGCTCCTTCAACATGGAGTCGCGGTCGCGGTGGCTGGACTTCTGGTCGAACTTGCCGGCCTGGATGACCTTGGCATCGACGTTCAGCTTGTACTGGGCCCGCTCCAGGACGAATTCCTCAATCGAGTCGGCGGTGATCAGCCGGAAGACGCGGACTTCCTGCTTCTGCCCGATACGGTGAGCACTTTGCCGAGGGTGGGCCGGGGGGGGAGGGGTGGGGGGTGGGGGGGGGGAACAAGGCTGTCAGAAAGAGGTGTACATGTGCGTGTGTGCGTGTGCATGCACGTGTGCGTGTGCGCATGCGTGCGTCTGGCGAGAGGAGAGGCATTGTGCTCGAGGGGGGGGGGGGGGCGAAGGCGCAGGAAAGCAGAGCGGCACGACGTACCGATCCTGGGCCTGGAGATCGGCAAAGGGATTCCAGTCGGACTCGAAGAGAATGACCGTGGAGGAGGTCTGCAAGTTCAGGCCAAGCCCACCGGCACGCGTGGTCAGCATGAACACGAAGTACGGGCTGTCCGGGGCGTTCCACAGTCGGACAGCATCGTGGCGCTCCTCGGCTGCCATTGGAGAAGAGACGATCGGACATGAGTCAGATAGGGAGTGTCTGTGTGTGTGTGTGTGTATGCGTCCATGGTAGCCAGTCTGCGGCAGGGAAAATGGCGCCCACAGCCGGAGCACGTACACTTGGTGTTCCCTTGCAGGCGCAGGAACTGGAAGGCCCGCTGCTGAAGGTACTGCTCCACAATGTCCATCATGCTGGTCGACTGGAAGAAGATGAGGGTCTTGTGCCCGGCGGCCCGGAGCTTGGGGAGCATGCGCTAGGCGGGCACCACATTGCGGCCATGAGCGAGATGAGGAAAGAAGTGGCACGGGACTGTGAGCAATGGACCCAGATCATGGCCATACCCAGGGCAGGTCCCTTGGACTGTCCGTCGAAGCAGGGCAGGACAGGGCGCAGGGCGGACAGGAAGGGAATGCCCGGGCAGAGGAAGGAGGGGCCCACCGGCGGGGGGACGTACATCCAACAGGTCCAGCTTGCCCGACACACGGACCAGGCGCTCGGCGTACGTGCCGGCCGGGTCCTCCGGGCTGTCGAGCCCGCCAATTTGGTCGATGACCTCGTCGAAGAGGAACGGGTGATTGGACATCTTGCGCAGCTGCATGATGAGGTTCTGGTAGACGTGCGGCCGGGAGGGCGTGCCATCAGGATTGTCTCCGCCCGAGGTTGCTGCGTTCAGGGATAGGGACCTTTTCCCCCGCCATGGGCACGAGACCAAGGGAGAGGGAGAGCGAGAGAGGGAGAGAGGGAGATGGATAGAGGGGGAGGGAGAGAGGGGGAGGGGGGGGGGGGCAATCGACAGGGGAGCGGGGAGGGGAGAGGGAGAGAAGGGGGGAGGGGGGGGGGCAAGCGGGGGAGCTGGGGAGGAGTCGGCCTCGAGAGTGGGTGCGGGCGGCCGGCACGCCGGGCAGCCCCGGCTGTGGGCGCTCATGAAGAGGCGCGCTGGGCCACTGTTGGGCTGGGGAGAGCCGGCGAAACTGCCGGACCGGGGGGGGGGCGACCCGGGGCCCGGGGCGTGGGGGAGCGGGCAAAGTGCGCGAGAAGCTTCCCCCGGGCGAGGGGCCGGTCCCTCGCCGGCGCGTGAGTGCGCCCCCGGGAGAGTGGGAGAGAGGACGGAGAAAGCGCGAAAGAATCCGCCTCCGGCAGAGAAGCCCCCAGGGCAGCAGGCCGGCCTGGGCGTGTCGCAGCGTGGCGGCCGATCTCCGAGCTCGGGGCCGGGCTCCCAAGGAAGCCACCGCCGGCCGGCCGGCCGGGAGACCGTCGGAGGGGGAGGGGGGGGGGGGGGAGATCCGCCCCGGGCCCTGCTGCGTCGGGCCCGGGGCATCTGACCGGCCCCCGCGCGCCGTGTGGGGCTTCTCTCCCTGCGGGCCTCCCCGGGGCAACGTGCCCCTCCTGCGCGGGCGCCAGCGCCCGCCCCACCGCCCCATCCGGGGGCGAGGGCTCTAGCCGCGCCCGGCCGGAACTAGTCGCGAGCAGGTGGCGCAGGGGGCCGGCCATGCGCCGGGTCCCGGCGCGCCGTCGGCATCCCCCCCCCCTCCCTCCCCCCAAGGCCCAGCGAAAAGGCCTGGCCGGGGCCGGGGGCTGTGAATATGAAATTCGCAACAACCGCGCGGCGGCGCCGAAGGGGCACCAACAACCGCGGCGGCCCCGGCGCCCGGCCTGGCTGGCCCGGCCTGGCTGGCCCGGGGGTGACTTGGGGGGGGGGGGGGGGCGCACGCGAGCGCCGGTGGCCGGCCCCGCCGCCCGGCCGCCCGGCCGCCATGCCCGCCCGGCGCCGCGCCGGGGCCACGGACACCAACTGTGGGAACCGCGGCCCCGCCCCACCGGCCGCCGGCGGCGGGGGAGCCGGCCACCCCCGGCGATGGCGAGCACGCACGCCGGAGCCCGGCCTGGGCCTCTCGCCCTGCCCGGCCTCGAATGCGCCGGGACGGGACCGGGAGGGGGGGGGGACGGGACCGGGAGGGGGGGACGGCCGGAAGGGGCGGCGCGGAACGCCGCAACCGCATCCCCCCCCCCCCCCCTTGTGCACTCAAAGGAGACGGATGCCGGCAAAAGTAACGGCCGGGCGCGGGCAGGGGCGCGCGCCGCAGGCCACCCGCTCTCGGGACCGGCCCTGCCCCACAACCCCGCCGCCAGACGCGCCCCGGACCGTGGGCCCCTCCCCTCGGGCGCCCTCTTCTGACCCTGGGGGACATGGGCCTGCCGTGGTGAGCGCGGGCCCCGGCCCGGACACGGCACGCCGGCCTGCGCCTTCGTTGGCCGCCGCCGCCGGCCCGCCCCGGGCATCGAGCGAACGCGCATGCGCGCGGCCCCTTTGGGGCACACAAGGACGCCGCGCCACGCCCCGGCCCCGGACGAGATGGGGCCCGATGGCCCCAGGGGCCGGGGGCCGCGGCGCGGTGCGCCCGGCATTCCCCGCCCCTCCCCCGTGCGTCTCTGCCGGCTCTGGCCGGCGCGCGCGCGCGCGCGCCCGCGTGCTTCCACCACACAGGGCGAGTCACACGGGCGACCGCCGGCGTCCCCGGGCCGAGGAATGCCACCCCTGGGCAGGGTGTGTGATGCCGGGAGTGATGCGGGGCCGGTGTTGCCGGTGATACATCCCCCCGGCCCCGGGGGCGCCCTCGCGCGCAAGATGATGCCACCGCCGGCAGCGGCTGCCGGAGTCCGGCCGTTCGTGGGCAGCCCCAGGCCGCGGCGCGGAGGGACCGGCGCGCTCTGGGGCGCGGATACGCCGCCCCATCGGCCGGGGTTTCACATTGCTCCGGAAAAGGGGACCGCGCCTCCGGCCCCGGGGCTCGCCCGGGCACACACGCATGAGTGATATCATGCGTGACGTCCTGCCTTCCCCCCCCCCCCCCGTCCGAACCGGACCGCCCGCACCCGAAGAACAAACACCTGCCCCCGCCCGGCCCGAGGAAGAAGCACGCCATGGCGCTCGCCCCGGCCTCGGTTGCCGCGGGGCGTGCCCCCATCTCCGACGCCCCGGCTGCGGGGCAGATAAGAAGCCCGCAGCCGGGGGGAGACCGCGAACGGCGCGACGAGGGCGGCGGACAAGCGACCCAACACGAGCGAGCGAACAGGCGAGCCGCCGGCGATCTCACGAGCCTACCGGTCTTTCCCCCCCCCCCCCCC
>NW_009242983.1:216702-219966 GCF_000388065.1 Fonticula alba | reverse complement strand
GACAGACAGCGCAAGGGAGAGGCAAGGGAGATAGACAGCGCAGGGGAGAGGCAAGGGAGACAGACAGCGCAAGGGGAAAAGATAGACAGACAGATAAAAATACACAGAGAGAAGGACAAAACAATGAAGAGAGAGAGGGGGAGAGAGGGAGAGATCAAAGGGCATGTCAGCAACAGAAGCGGGACCCGGCGCCCGCACACCAACACACTCGACTGCTTTTACGCACCCGCTCTTCTTCATGACGCGGTAGAGCATCTGCTGGATGCCACTCATGCCACAGCGGACAATGCGCTCCACCTTGTCCGGCAGGGCAAGCTCAACATCCTTCTTCAGCCGCCGCAACATGAAGGGCTCCAGGATTTTGTGCAGCCGGCGGATGACCAGCAGCGACTCCTCTTCGGAAAGCTCGAGCTTCTCGCCGCGCGCCACGGCCAGTGCCGAACTCGACAGGCCGGCCGTGGCCCCGGTGGCCGCGGCCGACGGGTGCCCGGAGAACGGCGCATTGAACCACTCATCGAAGGAGGACAGCGACCCGAAGACCACCGGCAGCAGGAAATTCAACAGCGCCCAAAGCTCCGGCAGGTTATTTTGCAGCGGCGTGCCGGTCAGCAGCAGCCGGTGCGGCGCCGGGTAATGCTTGGCCAGGGTGACATTCAGCTTGGATGACCGGGACTTGATCCGGTGGCCCTCGTCGATGATCATGTACGACCAGCGCGGCCGCGACAGGATCCCCACATCTCGGATGACATACTCATAGGTGGTCAGCAGGACGTGGAAGTCCCCGCTGCGGATGGCGGCGTGGTGCTGGCGGCGCACGTCGCGCCCGCCCATGTACACAATCTACGTCGGTCGTGGGCGTTTGTGTGTGTGTGTGTGCATGTACACACATGCAGATGGACATGCGCATGCACACACATGCAGATGGACATGCGCATGCACACACATGCCGATGGACATGCGCATGTCCATACACGTGTATGCACATGAACATGCACACCGCCAGCGAGGAGCCACAGAAGGCCGCACCCAGTGTCAGTCAGGCACGCATCGATGCCAAATGTGCACTCAAGCCACAGGGTGGCGCCAACGCACCAGGTTGGCCGACGGCAGCCACCGGTCGAACTCAAGCCGCCAGTTGCTCAGGGTGGACAGGGGGGCCAAAATCAGGTACGGCCCCATGAGGTTCTTCTTCTCCATGAGGTACGAAATGAGGGAGATCGTTTGGATGGTCTTGCCGAGGCCCATCTCATCGGCCAGGATGCCATTGAGGTTGTTGTTGTAGAGCGACACCATCCATTGGAGGCCTGGCGTGCGCGTGCCCGACACCGGCACGAAGGCGGATGTGAGAATGCCCGCCGGGCAGGTGAGGCAAATGTTGGCAAAAGGACGGCATGGCGGCGCCCTGCCCCCTGCCCGGGTTCGGGGCGGGGGGGGGGGAAGGGGGGAGGGGGGCCGCACCCCGACGCACCCTTGATTTGGTACTCCTTCAGTTGGCCGCCCACCAGGATGCCCGGCTGCTCGGTGATCGGCTCCAGGATGGAGTGTGCGATTTGGTAAAAGTCATCGGTGCCCCCCTCGGCCGGGGCCACGTCGGCCGTGGCGGCATCCCCCGCCGGCGTCGTCTGGCCGAAGACCTGCGAGGTGGACCCGCTCAGGCCGCCGGTGGAGATGGCCTGCTTCTGCTCGAGGACCTTGCCGCGCAGGTTCTCCAGGAAGAGATCCGTCTGCTCCAGCAGGTAGGACACACGCGCGTTCTTGGCCGACCGGACCAGCGCACGGAACTCCGCCTCGTTGTTTTCCCTGCGGACCGGGTCAGCATCACGCCAGCACAAGGAGCCGAGAGAACAGGGCCAGGCGCGCAATGCAGCGCCAGCATGCGGAGACGTACTTCAAGAAGCGGACCATGTCGCGGCGTACGCGGTCCTGCCGGCGCTCCTCGTCGCGCTGCTGCGTCGCATGGAACTGGACCACCGACCGCCCGAGCCTGCGTGCCGGGGGGGGGGGGGGGGGGGGACGAAGAAAGAGGGAGTCGGGGACGCCGAGATGGCGAGAGGAAGAGACCCGGGAGGGCGGACAGCGGTCAGAGTGTCACACAGGGGGGGAGGGCGGGGGCGGGCCGCCCCGAGGGGGGACCCGCACACCCGGGACAAGCAGGCCGCAGGGCAGGGCACGTACATGGATAGTCGCCGGGAGGAGGACGCATGCGAGCGGAAGAATGCCTGTGAGTGATCGACCAGGCTGGCCACGGAGGCCCGCTGGCGAAGCCGGTCACGCTCCTCGCGGATTTGCCGATCCACCTGGCAAGCGGAGCAGAGCGGAGAGCGATGCGAAGGGATGCGTGTATGTGTGTGTGTGTACGTGGCCAAACCGGTGGCCGCGCGCACGCATGCGTTAGTACGAGGCGGCCGCACGCGAGGATGACAAGGGGAAGGGGGGCGGGGGGAGGGGGGCCATTCGCCAGGGGGGGAAGCGCACCTGCTGCTGTCGCTCCAGGCGCTCGGTGATGCTCATGTCGGCAAGTGACCCGGCCCCGGCCGCCGGGAGGGTGGCCGCGCGGGTGTAGGTGGCTGCCCCGGCCGTCAGCATGCGGTCCACGGCCGTGGATGGGTCTTGCATGCGCACGATTCGGTCCTTGAGCTGCCCACGAGGAGAGGTACACGGAGAGGGCGGGTACACATACACATGCACACACACACACACACACACACACACACACACATGATGTAAGTCGGGGCGGGGGCTTCCCACGCGACCCGATGGTCGGAGGGTCCGGAGAACGGCGCGAGGAGGACCGAGAGGCACGTACCTCACGCTGGAGGTCCACCAGGCGCAGGGCCCGCAGCTCGGACATGGCCTGGACCTTGAGCGAGCCCCCCTCGCCCAGGTGCCCGGTTCCGAGGTCCGACGCGGTCAGATCCCCGAGCAGGGCCAGGCGCTCCTGAGCCCGGGACCGGAGGAAGGCTGCCCGGAAGTCCAGCTGCGCGGCGATGTCCCCGCTGGCCAGCGGCGAGCGCAGCGCCACCAGCAGCGGGTCCAGCAGCGGGTCCTCCTGCTCTTCCGCCTGTTCGTGCGCGCAGGCGGCCCGGGTGTCAGGCGGCCCGAGCGCCGCGGCCAGGACCTCCGCCGGCACGGGCAAGTCGCTGTCCAGGTACCGGAAGGCCAGGATCTGGGCGCGAAGCTGGAGGACCTCGGCGGGGCCGACCTCCGCCTCGGCGGCCTGGCGCCCGGGCGACTCCATGATCTTAAGCAGAGGGGGGGCCGGGG
>NW_009242983.1:206293-216612 GCF_000388065.1 Fonticula alba | reverse complement strand
GGGCTGGAAGGAAAGGCAGGAGGGAACAAAAAAGGAGGCTGGCAGGGGCGGGGGGCGAGCTGGAAGAATGTCCGCCGGGAGGGAGATGGGGAGGAGGGAGGTGGGAATGCCCACAATGCACCGATCGGCCCCTCCGGGGGCCAAAATCAATGAACGCCGGCCGCCGCTCGGTCCCGGCGGCAGGGGCCTCCCAACCTGCGGCCGTGTCCCCCGAGAGAGAGAGAGAGAAAGAGAGGGGAGGGATGCGCGTGCGAACACGGGGGGAGGAAGGGACAAAAAACAGGACGCAGCCTGGCGGGTGGCCAGGTGCCAACGCTGATAACGGCCGGCCGCCGGGCTGGCGGGAATTCAAAAACCGTCCGGCGCCGGGGCCGTGCATCCTGGCCGGGGCCGGCGCGGGGGCCGGAGATGGCACATACAGGCGGACACGCCCACGATCGTGTGGCGGCCGGTCGCGTGTGAGCCAGATCCTCCTGAGCGGCGCGTGCGGGGGGCGAGGATGGGGCTCCATTTCAGCGGTCGTGGCGGCATGCCTGGCGCCCCGGATGTGTTTCTATCCCCCTCCCCTACCCCCCTGCCCAACACCCTCGCGTCGCCTCCTCTTCGCACCTTCTCCGCTGCCGCCCGCCGACAGCGCGCGCACACACACGCACACGCACACACACACACACACACATACACACGGCATAAGCCGCCGCCCGTAGCACAAGGCTAGAGGGGGGAAAGACAACTACACGCCACGGAGTATGAGCGCCTTCCTGCGCGAGCACTTCCCGGAGCTTCACCGCGCCGGGCCGGACGCCCCGGCCGGGCCCGGGGAGTCGCAGCCTCCTGCGGCCACCACCCGCGTGCGTCGCTCCCCTGCTCTCCATGCTGCCAGCCTACGATGCCACACCCCCCGGGGGAGGGCAGGCGCGGACACACTCGCCCCCGCTGACCGCCAGGAGCGGACCGGGGGTCTGCCGCTGAAAACGCCTCCGCACACACACTTACACACACACACACACACACACATACACATATATGGCCCTGGCGCAGCCGGCCGAGGTGGGCCCCGACGGGCTGACGTATGCCGACGTGTCGGGCGAGGCGTCGGCCCCGGCCAATGGGGCGGATGCCGACACCAAAAAGAAGCGCACCCTCTTCAAGGTGGACACGCAGCTGCTGACCGGGCCGAATGGCGTGGGCCTGCTGCGGGAGATGCTGCTGCACCGGTTCCCGCCGGAGCCCGGCCTTGAGGCCGGCTCGGAGTCGGACCCGGAGCACGAGCCGGAGCACGAGCCGGCTGCCGAGTCGGCCGACGGGGAGTACCCCCTGCCGCGCATCCGCCGGGCGCCGATTCCCGGGCCGCACCTGGGCCTGGCACCGAGTGGCGACCCGGCCGGCGGCAAGCGCCGGGTCTCCCGAACGGCCGTCCGGCGGGATCTGTCGCGCCTGCTGAAGGTGTACTCGCTGTGGGTGCATGCGGCGGCCGGCCGGCGGCGGACGCTGCGGGACTTTGCGCGGGACTGCGCGCGCCTCGGCGCCGACTCCGCCGGCCAGGCCATGATCTATGCCTGGCGGCTGGACCCCCGGACGGCGGGGCTGGGCCCGGCGCCGGGGCTGGCGGAGGCGGACCGCCGGGCGGCCGGCACCCCGGCCCCGGCCCCGGCCCCGGCCCCGGCCGCCGATGGTGGCCCGCACGCCGGGTTCGAGTATGACCAGGAGCTGGCCGAATGGGAGGCGGCCCTGAATGGGCCATCGCCCCGGGTGGCGGGGGCCGACGCCGGCGGCGACGGCGATGGCGCCGGGTCTGCCGCCGCCGCCGCCCCGCTGAGCCTCCAGCAGCAGGTGGACCTGAACCGGCGCCGCGCGGCGTCGCTCATGTCGCTGCGGCTGACGGACCCGGGCGATCCGCGGGTCTTCGCGTCGGACTACCTGGCCGGGTTGGTGGAGGATTCGCCGGCCGGGCGGGCTGCCGCCCCCGGGAGCCGGGGCGAGCCGGCGCGCGTGCTGGCTCCCGACGGCGCTCTCCCGAACGGCGGCGGCGGCGGCCCGGGGGCCGAGCAGTACCCCTCGGACTTCGACCTGGAGCAGGCGGGCCTCGACGGGCTGTTTGACGATGAGCCGGATCTGCCGGACTACGACTTCGACATGGAGTTCATGTGATGCGCCCTTGGGCGCCTGTCCGGAATAGAGAAAGAGCACGCGACCAGGCCCCGCGCGCGGGTGATCCCCCGCCTTCGCGGGTCTCGAACGGTGTGGCCCACGAAAGTGGCACCGGGGGTGTTAAACCCGCGACCCCGGGCCGGCTGGCCGAGGCGCGCGGGTCGGTCCTAACCGTGGGGACCGCGCGCGGCGCGCGCCGGGGTAATAACCCGGACTGGGGCCGGGAGGCGGACGCCCCGCGGGGCCGGGAGCCCCATGCGGAGCGGGGCCGTCCTCGCCCCCCCCTCTGGCGCTGGCGCTCTTGCGTTTGTTGGTTCCCGGGCGGGCGGCCGGGGACGCTGGCGGGGACGCCGGTGGGGGCGGGGGGGACAGACGAACATACGTCCCCCGGCCGCGGGGGCGGCGGGGGGGGATGTCCGCGCAGTTGTCGGCGCGTCCCCGAGGACGTGGCGGGGGACAGGGGCGGGGGGTGGGGGATGGAGCGAAAGCCGCGGCCCACCGAGGCTTGAGGCGCGGGCGGCGGACGACACTGGGGGAATATAAATCCAGCCTTATTCGCCACGGCCGAGGGTTCTGCCCCCTGTCCGTCCCCCCCCCCCCCCCCCCCCCGGGCCCCGGGCCCCGGGCCCTCCTCAATGGCCCGCGCGTCTAGGGGTGCGCGAGGGAACAGGCGTGCCCGTCGTATATACCGGGCGGGGGCCTGCCGGCCGGCTCCCTGGTCTGGAAAGTTCCCCCCCCTGACGCGGTGCCCATATTCCCGGGCGCCGGATCTCCTCCCCTGCTCGACCGGGGGGCGGGGGAGGAACGGCGCGCGCCCCAGCGGGTTGGGGCCACGGCCGGGGCTGCCCCTCGGTTGGCACATCTTCCCTCTCGAGGGCGGGGCGGAGAGGGTGGGTGCGCTGGGCCCGGCCGGGGTGTGTGTGTGTGTGTGTGTCCGTGTTTGCGGCTCGTTCTCCGCCGCGGTGGGCCGGGGAACCGGGCTTGCACGCGTGCACGCGTGTGTACATGTTCCCCCCTCCCCCTCCGGTGCGTGTGTGTGTGTGTCCAAGGGCATGCCCGGCTTTTCCCTTGCGCCCACCTGCGCGGGACGCCCCCCCCCCTCCCCCCGCCTTCTAAAGGGCGCCAGCCGGCTCCGGGGCCGCCGCGGGAGGCGGCGGGCGGACGACGCCCGGCTGTGCGTCCGGGCGAGGGGGTCATCTGCGTGCGCGTGGGCGCCCCCCGCCCCGCCCCCCGAGGCGGCGGTCCTGGGCCTCGGCCCGGGGCGCCGGCCGTCCCGGGCCCGGCGTCGCTTGCCCCGGGTAGCGCGCGCGCGCGCGTGCACTTGAGCGTCCCCGGCGTCGGGGAAGGGACGGGGCCAGGCCGGACCGGGCGCGGGGCGCGGGGGAACGGGAGCCATGCATTCTCCTGGGCCCCCCCCTCCGGCTCGCCGGTCGACGACAGCCCCCGCGCGGGTGGGGTGCCCCGCCCTGCCCCCCCCCCCCCCCCCCCCCCCCCCCGCCGGGCGCCTGCTTCTCGAAAGTCCCCGCCTGTGTGTGGGGCGGCGCCCCCCGCCCCGCTGGAAGGCAGCTGCACGCGCGCGCGTGCTGCCTGTCGGGCCCTTGCCAGCCAGCTCGTCCCCAGGCACAGTGGGGACACACAGGCGACACATTGGGCGGGCGCCGGGGGGGGGGGGGGGGACTCGGGCCCTCAGCTCGGGTCCGCTGTGCGTGCGCGCGGCGCGCCCGCGTGTGTGCGTGTGCGCAGTGGGCGTCAGTGCGTAAATAAGCCACCGGCCTGGCCCCTCCCCGGTCGGAGGGGCCGGCCCCCCTTCTGGATTGTGTCTTTCTCTGTCTCAGCCGGAAATCCCCCTTTTCTCCAACACCAAAATGGCCAACCTCGGTGTCGTCGCTAACCTCAACAAGCACCTTGCTGACAAGTCCTACATTGAGGGGTGCGTTGTTGCCGCGCCGCGCGCGCGCGCGCTTTCCCCCCCCCCCCTCCTTTTACTACTCGCTCGCGCGCTTGCTGTCTTTTGCTGTTGCATTGCATTCGCCTGGCTCTGGCGCTGTGGCGCGCGTGCGGGAAGGAGCCCGCTCTCCGGCTGTCTCCTCCTCCCCTATCCCTTCCCCCTTGCTGCGCCCAGCTTACCGGGGGGGGGGGCGGCCGACGCGCGCCCGCTTGCGCGTCTCTCGCCCGCACGCGCTCGCTCCCCCTGTCCTTCTCGCGCGCGCATTTCCCCCTCCTCCCCTCCGAAGGCGGCCATGCCGCCACCGCGCGCCACCTCCCCCCTCCTCTTCCCCTGCACCTTGGGCTCTCGCTCTCCCGCCCCCCCCACTAACGGCCCCTCGCCCCTCCGTCCGCGCGCGTCATCTGCCCGTCACGCAGCTTCGTCGCCACTCAGGCCGACGTCCAGGTCTTCAAGGCCTACGCCGACGCCCCTGAGGCCCACAACACCTACGCTCTGCGCTGGTACAACCACATCAAGGCCCTCAACCACGAGGCCCTCCCCGCCGCTGAGAAGGACGACTACCTCGCTTCTGAGGAGGCCGAGGAGGCTGAGGAGGACGACTTCGACCTGTTCGGTTCCGACGAGGAGGAGGACGCCGAGGCCGCCCGCCTGCGCTCCGAGCGCCTGGCCGCCTACCGCGCCAAGAAGGCCGCCAAGCCCGCCGTCGTCCAGAAGTCCACCATCGTCCTCGACGTCAAGCCCTACGACGACACCACCGACATGGTTGAGCTCGAGAAGCTCGTCCGCGAGATCCAGACCGACGGCCTCGTCTGGGGTGCTGGTGCGTGTGGTGGCCCGGCCGCCCCCCCCCGCGCGCGCCTCTCCTTCTTTCCCCGCCCTTCTCTTGCTCTCTCATCGCCAGAGGGGGGTCTCCCTCTCGTCGCCGGCGTCCGGCGCGCGTCGTCGTGTCCCGCCCTTCCCCCTCCCTCCCCTCTTCTTCTCTCCTCTCCGCCATAGCCGGGCGTGCGTGTTCTGACGAAATCTCCCTCCCTTCCGCGTGAATGTCCCATTTCCGGCGCGCGCTCCCCCCCCTCCCCGGCCCACAGCCCAGCTCATCCCCGTTGCCTTCGGTGTCAAGAAGCTTCAGATTATGGTCACCGTCGAGGACGACAAGGTCGGTACCGACTTCCTCGAGGATCAGCTCCTCAACATCGAGGACCACGTCCAGTCCGTCGACATTGTTGCCTTCAACAAGCTCTAAGCGACCTGGCGGCATGCGCCCCTCCCTTCCCCCCCCCTGCAGCGCGCCCCCCTGTCTCTTTCCCCCCCCCCCCCGGGGACGACCTGTCTCTCGTGGGTGTTCCTCTCTCTGGCACATACACAACCCCCTCCCTTTGTTTGTCTTTCTTTGTACAGGCGAGGGCCTGCTTTCCCCCCCCCCCCACGTCCGCGCGACTTGCCCCCTCCCCCCACCCCGGTCTCTCCATTGCTCTCTCTTTTGGGCTCCAGGAGGGGAGGTGATGTTGGTGTGGTGTGTGTGTGTGTGTGTGTGTGTGTGTGTGTAGACAGGGCGGGGCGCTCGTGTGTCATGATCTGTTCCCCCATGCGCGGTGTCTCTCCCTCCTCTCCCCCTCCGTCCTTCCTTTCTGTTTGCCTGCGCTAGAGCATGTGCCGGGGCAGGCCCCCGGGGCCCGGCGAAAGGGGGAGCGTGCACACAGGTGGTTGGGCGAGAGCGAAGGTGCGGCGTGTGACGGTACCGGCCCGGGGGGGGGCACCTGCGCGGCCCTCTGCATGGGCATGCCTCCTCCCGCGGAGGGGTCTTCTCCTTCGGCGTCCCGAAGCACGCCCACTCCCAGGGGGGGGGGGGTGGCCAGCTATGCGGCCGTTGTCCCCTCTCCCCCACTCTCTGTCCCTTGCTGTTCCCCTCGTGCCTTTTTTTTTTTTTTTTTGCGCTGACACGGGTGCGCGTCCGCTTCCCCGGCAAGCCGCGCGGCTCCGTCTCTCCGCGCCAGGGCGCCCTGTGTGCATGCCCGCGCCCGTGCGCCAGGGCAGGGGCGGGGGGCGAGGACCGGGGACGTGTGGGGCTCCGGCCGGGATTCCCCGCCCGGGCCGGAGAGACAGTGCGGGCGGCCAAGGAGCGGGAGGGCTTCCTGGACCTGAACAGTGCGGGGGAGGGCAGTTCCTCCCGCGCCGCAGGCCTCCCGACAGTACGTCGCTGTGGCTCTTCGCCGCGGGAGGGCGCGAGGGAGGCCTTGTCAGGCCGGACGCCGTTGTCGTGCTCTGTGTGCGTCCTCACCCCGTGGGGTCTGTATGTGTTTGTGCCCGTGTGCGTGCGCGCGTGCACCGAGGCCATCCCAATTAATACATCGATTAAATACCCGCGAGTTTATATGCCGCAGCCTGATGCCAACGCTCGCGGCCGATCACTCTCGATCTCGGGCCGCCTGCCTGCCGGGGGGGGGGGGGCACGGAGCGCCGAGGACCGCGGGCGTGAGGATCTCTCCCGGAGAGGTGCCACCCCCTGCCGGTGGTGCGCGGGTGGGTGGGGGGGGGGTGGGGGGGCAGCCGCCGCCCCCGGGCGCCTGGCGGCAACGTACCGCCGCGGTCACACGCACGGGCGTGGTGACATCCGCCCGCTGCCCAGGGGGGGGGGGGGGGGGGGGGCGGGGAGACATCGAGCTGGAAGGTGAGCCGGTGGGTGGGTGGACCTGGCGTGCCGGCACCCCCCGGCATCACCGGCCGGCCCGGGTGGTGCCCTTTTTCAGCGACCCGCTGCATCATCCAGGGCCAGCGCGGTCATGTCTCGCCTCGCCCTTGTGCTCGTCCCCTCCCCCTGCCGCTGGGAGCCGCTGTGCTCGTGGCCAGCGGTCGTTGTGTTGTTCTCCGTTCAGATGGCCGTCCCCATCGTCGCGGGTGCGTTGTGCGTGCATGCCTCCGCCTGTTGCCTGCCCGGCACTTGCTCGCCCTGCTGCCCGGGCCTCCGGCGTCAATGGCCCCGATCGCCTCGGCCGTCATGACATCTCGCGGTACGTCTCGCCGCGCCCTCTCTCCCTCTCTCTCTCTCTCCCTCTCTGGTTGTGCTCTGTCGACCTGCAGGCACATCCGATCCCTCCCCTGCTGGGTGTGCCCATTTCCATGAGTGTCTTTTTTTAGTGCTGCCATCTACTGGTGTGTTTGTGTTTGTGTTTGTGTTTCTGCGTGTTTGTGTGTTTGTGTGTTTCTGCATGTTTGTGCGTGTTTGTGCGTGTTTGTGCGTGTTTGTGCGTACTTGTGCGTGTTTGTGTGCGCGCGTGTCCGATTGCTTCTCCCCGCTTCCCACATCCAAGCATCCTCCCCGCGCGCCACTCCCCTCCGTCTCCATCGCGCCCTTTCCCGGCGTGTCTGGCATGGGGAGCGCATTGTCAGCCACATACGCTGCGCACATGTGTTACACGGGTTTTTCGCAGACCATGGCCGCGCATGCCGTGGCTCGGCGCGCACATCCTGCGTCCCCCCATGCCGATGTGCATTGTATGCCGCGTGTGCACATGCATGCACGCCTGTGCTCATGGGCCTCGAGCTGCGCGAGGCACGCACCGCCAGCGCGCTGGATGCACCCGCGGGCGTGTCCACACTTGGCCCCGCCGGATCACTCTGCCATGTGGCCGTTCCTTCTTCTGGGTGCGCTCCCCGGGTCGGGGCCAGCCCGGGCGCGCTTGTCGCCCTTTCGCGCGGCGTCGCCCGACCGGCTGCTGCTCCCCCTTCGCCGGATCGGCCGCCATGTCGGATCTCCCCCCCCCCTCCCCCTGTCATGGACAGCTGCCCTGCGCTCCGTATCCCCCAAGCGACGGGTCGAGGCCTCGACGTCGGTCGTCTTGCTGGCCCTCCTCGACCATCTGCGCCGGCGCCGCGCCCCTTGCGCCCGCCGGAGCGCCATGCGCCAGGGTGCCTGATCCTGCGCCCGGCCGGGTCCGCCACCGGCCGCCCTCGCCCCTTGCTTGGGGGATCCCTTTTTGCTGAGGGGCGGCCGGACAGGAGGCAGCCGGAGGTGCCAGGATGCGTGCCCCCCCCCCCCCTCCCGATGCATCGGGCCCCGTCCCGAGATGACCCAATATGCCAACGGAAGGGTCCCGGCGCACGTGAAGGCGCGCCGACGGCCCGTATCATGTGGCATCCACCCCGTCGCCCTTTGTGTCGGCCGCCCGCGGTGCCTCGGCGCGCGCGCGCGCGCGCGCGCGCCTGTGCCGCCCCCGGCCGAGACTCCGGCGGACTCTGCCCCTCTTCCGCTGGCTCGCCGGAGGAAGGTGTGGGGGGGGGGGGGTGCGCGGTTCACGCGCGCCCGCCCGCGCCTTGCCCTTTCTCGCATCCGGGGACGCGAGAGAGAAGCCCCAGGTCAATCTGCGTCCCCCCCCCCCCCCCCGGGGGGGGGGCGGGGTGCCGACTCCCCACAGGAAGGTGCGGCGGCCGTGGGTGGCAGGCAATGTTGTTATTGTTGCCCGCCCCTTCTCCCCCCCCCCTTCGGATGCAGCGCCGGCGCTCGTGGGGCAGGGTAGGCTGCAGGGGCCCGGGCGGCGCCTTCTCGAACATCCCCGCTCCGGGCACCGGCCTCCTCCATGCTCTCTGCGGGCTTCCCTGCTGGCGGGGGCGGGGAAACCGGCCTCCGCGCCCGGGGGACCGGGTTACTCCTGCGGGGCCGGGGCGGGCGCTCCCCGCCCCTCCGCTCCTTGCCCCCTCCCTGGCCCTCGAGCCAGAAGGGGGGGGGGGAGACGGGGGACGGCGGCGGCCGGCGGGGGCCTAGGGTTGGTGTGTTCACGCGTGCGCACACTCCCCGCTCGCCGGGCTTTTTTCCTGGCAGTCGTTCCCCCCCCCCCCCCGCCCCCGCCCCCGCCCCCGGCCGGCAACCGGGCGCGGTTTTTTTTTTGCGCCGGTTGCCCCCTGCGTTGTGCCGGGGGTGTGCTGCTCCCCCAGCGACGTGCGTGCGCGCGCACTGGCGGTGGCCGGGCGCCAGTCATTTCGCTTGCGCGCCGCCCGGGTGCTTGTTCGCCCTGGTCGCTGGTGTGTGCCCTGTGCCCGGGGCGTCCTCCTTGGCCGCGGCGGGCGTGTGCGTCTTCTCCCCGCCGGAGCACCGGGCGAGGGCCGAGCAGCACGCAGCGTGGCTTCGCGCGCGCCCGGCGCATTCTTGAGTTCGAGACGCGCGTGTGTGTCCCCCGCGCCCCCTTTTTTTCTTTTTTCGGGACCTCCCAACGAGGGGGCGGGGGCGCTCTACCACTCTACTGTTCAGTTGTCCGCGCACGCATGCGCGCCCGGCTGTCCGGGGGGCGGGGACGCCGGTTCCCCCGCCCTTTTCCGGCGCCGGCTCCATTATTTCCCCCGCGCCCGGGCTCGGGCGTAGCCCGGCGCCGCGCCTGCATGACACATCCCCCCGGGGGGGGACGCCTTCTGGCGAATTCCCCGAGCCTGGGCCGGGCGGCCGGGGGCGGCGGGGCGGCGCATCCTATTTCCCCGCCGTGGCCGCGCCTTTTGGCGTGTTCCTCACGGCGGGACGCCCGCGGGCCGGGGCCTCCTCGTACACGTTTGTGCCATACGTTCGCGCTCTTGGGCGTATATATATATGACTTGGGGTGGGGTGTGTGATCACATACGCACATCCGCCGCACATTGAGGCGCGCGTATGTGTGTGCGCGCGTGTGTTGCATTGTCCCCGGCCCGGGCGCGGCTACCAGGGGAGCCCGCAGCCGGCGAGGGCGCCCCCGCAGGCGTGCACACGCGCGCACACACACACGCTCGTCTGCCGGCTCCAGGCCCTGCCATATGGGATCTCTCCCCGGGGCCGGGCCCGGGCCGGGCCGGGGAGGGGGGGCGGTCGGCGCCCGGGCGATCCGACGCCCTCCCGTGCGGTCGCCGACCTCGGGGGGGGGAGGGGGCATGAGCACTCCCCCCCGGCGCCGCCCACAGAGGCCCCACGCCGCACGCCATCCTGACCCGCGCCCGGGCCACCCTCCCCCCCCTTCCCGCCACGTTATCTCCCGCTCCCTTGCCCCCTCGCCCTCACACATGCGTTGCCACCCCCCGTCCCCGAAACCATGCCCCCACCCCTGGCTCAACGATCTGGCCGCCGCCGCGACCGCCGCCGCTGCCGACTCTCGCCCTCCAGCGCATTGTTCACGCGCGCGCGCGCGCGCACACACATACACACAATGCCCAGGCCCCTCCCCCCCCTGGTCTCCGCAGCATGTTTGTCGCCCCCTCCCTCCTCGTTTCCTCC
>NW_009242983.1:198836-206130 GCF_000388065.1 Fonticula alba | reverse complement strand
CCCGCCCACCAGCCGGCCACTGTCGCCGCTGTTCGCGCTGCCGCCCGTGTCGCCGCCTCCCGCGTGCCCGACTTGGCCGGCTGCTCGCCCCGCCGCCGCCGCCGCCCCCGGTGACGGGCCCCATGTGCCGGACCGCGGGCCTCTGAGCACCCCGCCGCCCGGCCGCCGCGCCATGCTGGCCAGCCCCTACTACTTCCTTCCCCCAGGCCTTGCTGGCGACGCGCCGCCACCCCCCGAGGCCCCGATGCCGGACATGGCAGGCGCGGCCCCCGGCCCCGAGGCCATCCCCGATCCCGTCGACCAGCCGGCCGGCGACGCGCTCCCCGGCCCGGGCTCGATCGGCCAGAGGCCAGACACTCGCCGGTCGGCCGCGGCCGCCACTCCCTCCTCGGAGAAGGCGGCCCCGCCGTCCCCACGTCCCGCACCGAGCGGGGCATCCCTCGCCGCGGGTGCGCCCGCACCCATGTCCTCGCTGCCGCCACCGCCGCCGCCCCCTTCAAGTGCTGCATACCCCTACGCGTACATGTATCCGTACGGGGCGGGCGTGGCGCCGCCACCGCCGGCTGCTGGCACGGCCGCCGCGGCGGCCGCGGCAGCCGCGGCCGCGGCCGCCGCCGTCTCGGCCTACCCTCCCTACTTCGGCCTCGGGGGGCTTGGCAGCCTCTTTGGCCTGTCCCTGGCCGGCCCAAGCGGCCCGGGGTTCCTGTCCACGACGACGGCAGCCGCAGCCGCGGCGGCGGCCGCGGCGGCCGCCGCTCCGCACCCCTCGCTGCCCGGCGACCCGAAGCCCCCGGCCGGAGCCGAGCCCCCGGCGGCCGCGGGCTTCCCCTTTTCGCCGCCCATCTCGGCCTCCTCCTCGTCGGCGGCCTGCTCCGGGGCCTCCTCTTCCTCCTCCTCCTCCTCCTCCTCCGGGTCCCTGGTGGGATCGGCCTCATCGGTCACCGGCGGCCCGGCCGGCGCCGAGAGCCCCATGCCGCATGCGGCCTCGGCCCTGGTGCCGGATGCCGCGCTGCTCTTTCCCCCTTTGGGCGGCGGCGGCGGCGGCGGCGGCGGCGGTGGGGCGGCGGCCATTGCGCCGGGCTACCCGCTGATGGGCCCCGGCTCCGGGACCGCCGGCGATCTCTTCTCCACGGCGGCGCTTAACTCCTACACGGCGGCGCTGACGACCCTGTCGGCGGCGCTGCAAGCGGGCGGCCACACTGCCACCATGGCGACCGCCCTGGCCGCGTCCATCCTGACAAGCCCCTACGGCGGCCTCTATTCGCCCTTCCTGTCGCCGGGCGGGCTGTTTGGGCCGGCCGCCGCCGCCGCCGCCGCCGCCGCCGCCGCGGCCGCTTCCAACGGGGGCTTCGGCCTTGGCAGCAGCAGCGGCGGCGGCGGCGGCGACGTCACCGCCACCGCCAGCCCCGGGGCCGGGGCCGGCCCCCTCCCCATGTCGCCCTACCTGGCCGGGGTGCTGGCTCGGCCGGCCTCCACGCCGGGGGGCCCCATGCCGACGGCGGCGGCCCCGGCCCCAGGGCCCGACGCCGCCCGGCCCGGCTCTTCGGCCGCCCCCCTCGAGCTTGGTGTGGGCGTGCCTTCGCGCCATGCCTTCGGCGTGGCCCCGGGCCCGGGCGACCCGAGCCTCTCGTCGCACCACCGCAAGCTGTCCGGTCTGCCGGGTCTCGGGAACCCCCCCTTCCCGGGGCCCGGTCCCTCCGCCGCGGCAGACCCTTCGGCTGCCGGTGCCGCGCAGCCGCTCTCCCCATCGAGCCTCCCGCCATCGCCCCCATCGGCGGCGGCGGCGGCGGCGGCGGCGGCGGCGGCGGCGGCGGCGGCGGCCATGGCGACCACCATCACGGCCGGCCCGCGCGCGGGCGGCCTGCCGCCAGCAGCGGCCTATCACCATGCGGCCTCCGCCGCCGGGAGTGCCTTCACGACGGCCGCCGACTCGGCGATCTCCTCCTTCGGGTTGCAGCATGCTCCGGTGCCGGGGCCCCGGCGCCGGGGCGGTCGTGCCTCGCTCGCGCCGGATGCCGAGCCCGGTGCCGGTCCCGCCCGGCGCCGGCGCGCTGGCCCGGCCCCCCTGTCCTTGACGTCGACGCCCTCGCTGCCGGCCCCATCGCCGACGCCCCCACCGCCGGCCCCGGCATCCCCGGCCGCCCCGAAGTCCGCCCAGCACTTGGCCGTCTTTGCCACAGGCGCGGCGGCCTCCTCCCTCGGGCCGCTGGATCATGCGCGCATCCAGGACGGGCTGCTTCCCTTCCTGCCGGTTCGGCTGGTCGGCCATGCGCGCAACGCCCTGTCATCCGGCCGCCCGGGGCCGGGGCCGCCAGCGTCGGACTCGGCCGTCGGGTCTGCCGGGCGGCCGGCCCTCCGGGCCCCGGATGCCCCTGGGCCGGCGGCGGGCCCGGTTGCCCGGCCCTCGTCCGGCGCCTGGGCGGACTTCCTCTTTGGCGGGACCCCCGGAGCCGAGGAGGGGTCTTCGGCTGCCCGGGTGGCGGCCGGCCGGGCACCGGTGAAGGGGGTCCCCCCTTCGGCGCCGGGTCTCCCTGCATGGTCGCCGAGTGCGGCCACCAGCACCGGGGACCGGTGGCCGCCTGCGCATGGCGCGGGCAAGGCGCGCGCGCGGGCTGGCGGCTCCCCCCCGACCGGGCCCACTTCGAATGGCTGGCGTCACCGCTGGGCGGCCCTCCGTCGGCGGGAGCTGGAAGAGCGCGTCCGCTTGACGGCCCTTGCCCGGGTGCAAATCGCCGCCTCCATCCGCAGGCTGCTGCAGGACCATCTGGGCGGCCCGGCCCCCGAGGCCCCTTGTGTTTGCGGTGTGTGCGGCCCGGTCGCGGCGCTGCATGCGCTGGCGGCTCGTCGCGCTGCCGAGGCCCCCCTCTCCGCGCCGGACCTCGCCCCGGCCGTGTCCAGTCTGGTGGCTGACATCCTCCGGCGGTCGGTCACCCGCGATGCGGTGCTCCTGGGCCGGGATCCCGGCGATGGGAGCCTCGCTGAGCTGGTTGCCTGCCTCCTGACGGCCGCCGGCGGCGGCATCGGGCCTGCCGCCTCCTCCGCCTCCCTCCCCCCGGCTGTTGGGGGAGACGCGCCGGTCGCCGAGGGTGCATCCGTCACCGAGGGTGCATCCGTCACCGAGGGTGCATCCGTCACCGAGGGCGCATATCTCGCCGGCGAGAGCACACCACTCGACCAAGCCGCGCCACCCAGCCAAGCCGCGTCACTCGACCAGGACGCCCCTGCCGCCAAGGATGTTCCCACCCTCGAGCATGCGCCACCTCTCGGGGCTACATCCATGGCCAGGCCCCCTCCCAAGAGTGCCCCCGCTCCTGGTGATACTTCAGATGATCCCCCCGGGGCTGCTCCAGCCCCTGGGCCCGGACCAGCTCCCGGGTCCTGTCCCGCTTCGCGGCCAGCCCCTCCGCCGACGAGTGCGGGCCTGCCCGCGGGGGGCACCCGCTTGCTGGCCCTCGCCGATGCCGCCCCCTCCTCGCCGGGCGTCGGGCATTTGCCATCGCTCGACGTGATTCTGTCCCCCGGCCAGGGGGCACAGCGGGTGCTTGCCCGAGTGCTGGTCCCCGACCCCGGGCCCGGGGTCAACCGGCGATCGCTGGTCGTGAGCATGGGGGCCCGGCGGCACCTGCGGCATGCGGTCCTCTCGCCGGTGGACGAGTCGCTCTTCCTGCAGCTGGGGCCGCTGCCTCGCAAGCGCCGCGTCGAAATCACATCCCTGCTTCGGACGCTGGTGGCGCCAAAGCCCGAGCCGGCGTCGTCGTCGTCGTCGTCGTCGTCGTCGTCGTCGTCATCGTCGTCATCGTCGGCGGACATGGCCGAGGCAGCCGAGGCGAAGCCCCCCGCGAAGGGGCTCGCCGAGGAGCCCCGGCCATCGGCGGCCGATGGCGGCCCCGGGTCCCCGGCCTTGAAGGGGGCCGCGCGGCCGTCCAAGCGCCGGCGCCTGCAGTCCCCCCTGCCGTCGACCGCCCCGAAGGCCGACCTCCCCGGCTCGGGCCCCGCCACCCCGCCGCAGCATCATGGGGTCCTTCGGATCAAGTTTTCGCACGCGGCGGAGACCGCGTCCGGCGGCGGGTCGCCCACCGTGGAGCTGGTCCCCAGCCCGGCGGTCATGGCGGCGGCGGCCAACAAGTCCAAGCGGTGGGCCGGGGGCGCATCGCGCGATCGCCGTGGCCGGCGCGGGTCCCTGCTGCCGGGCAGGTCCTCGTCGCCATCGCCGGCCGCCGGGGGCTCGCCCTCCTCCGGTCTGGCATCGCGGTCCCCCTCGCCCGGGAGCAGTGCCCGGTCGTCGCCGGCCCCGCCGGACACCCCGGGCTCGGCTGGCGATCGCGGGGGCGCCGGCGGTGCCCCGTCCCCCTGGGCGGCCACCAAGCGGCTGCCCCGGCGGCGGCCGTCCGCCAGCTTGCGGGCCTTCACCGGGGACCTGCCGATGATCGGCGGTCTTCGTGGGGACATGGAGAATGCCGCGCGTCTGGCCGCCGAGATGGTGGCCATCCGCCGGGCGGCCGTGGTGCATGTGCCCAAGTGGCGGGCCCTGCCGGCCGACTGGCGGTGGGACGTGCCGGGCCACTCGCCCGAGCACCTGCTCGGGGCCGACCCCTCGGATGAGGACACCGATGACGAGGCGTACGCCGCCCGGCATGAGGCCCTCCGGCAGCTGGAAATCAGCGACCGCCGGCAGTTGTTCCGGTTCAATTATGACCCGAGTGCCCCGGTGCCCGGGGTGCCGGAGGTGGCGGCCTCGCCCGCGCGGCGCCCCTCGGCCCCGCGTCCGCCGACCCAGCGGCCGGACCGCGGGCGTGGCGGCAGCAGCCGTCGTGGCGGGGCCCGGCCGGCGGCGGCGGCGGCAGCGCCGGGGGACGCCGGCGACCGCGTGCCCGACACGCGGCGCTCGCACAAGGCGCGCCCACGCTCTCCCCGGCCGGTGGCCGTAGCGCGGCGCTTTTCCTCGCGCCTGCGCGCGTCCTCCACCGGCCAGACCGAGCCCAATGTCCCTTCGGCGGTCGATGGTGCGGCTTCCCCGGCGGCTGAGGCCGTGACTTCCCTAGCGGTTGAGAGCGCGGCTTCTCCGACACCACCCGAGAGCGCGGCCTCTCCGACACCACCCGAGAGCGCGGCTTCTCCGACACCACTTGAGGGCGCGGCCTCTTCGTCAGCCCCCGAAAGCACTGCGCCACCCGAAGCCGGGCCCGTGGCGAGCGCCGAGGACGACTCCCAGCCCCCGGCGGCGGCCATGACAGAGGCCGCGGCCCGGCTGTCCCCCACCCCCCCGGCGGTGTCTCAGCAGGAGCTCCTCCCCCTCCCGGGGTCGGCCCAGCTCGAGGCCACCGCTGTGGTGACGCCCATTCGTGCCACCCCCCGGCGGTCTTTCCGCCTGCCGACGCCCGTTTCGGCCTTCCGTCGGCGCAGTGCACGCTTCCAGTCCCCCGGCGCTGAGGAGGAAGCCAGCACCCCCCCGCCGGTCCCATTGGACAAGTCCACTGGGCCGGTGTCCCCTCCTGGGGGGGCGCCAGGCCCGCAGCAGCAGGGGCCACCACGGCCGCTGATGCCGTCCTCCCCCTCCCGGCCAGCGAAGCGCTCGCGCTGCCACGTTGCCGCTGTCGCCGCCGCCGCTGCCGCCGCCGCCACTACCCCGCCGGCCCCGTCGGCACTGGCGCCTCGGCAGTCGGTCACCCCGACAGCGGTTGCCGCCTCGCCCCTCCGACGGTCGTCACGCTGCCGCATGCCCCTGCCCGAGTGATTCCCCCCCCCCCCCTCCCTCCCTTTCGTCCTTGTGAATATCCCCCTCCCTCTCTTTCTCTCTCTCTCTCTCTCTCTCTCTCGCTGCATGCCATTCCTTCCCCGCCGCGAGACGCCGGCACCCCCCTCCTTTCTCTTGTGTGCACGTTCCCCCTGCGATGGGAGGACCGGTCTGCCCAGCAACAATCCGACCCTCTGGTCCCCCCCCCGCCTCCCCCTCGGCGCAATATATTCCCTCGTCCAAGGATCCCTTGTTTTCCCCCTTCCTCCCGCGCCCCGGTCCCCCCCCCCCCCCCTCTCTCGAGCACGCGGCGCCGGAGGATGTGTTCTTCTTTATGACTGGTGATGGAGTGAGGGAGGCGCATTCTGCTCCAGAACGGTGGCGCCCCAGGGTGGCATGATGTGTGTCGTCACAAGGGGGGTGGGAGAGCCGGCCCCGTCCAGCATATGGGTGGGGACCGGGGGAGGAGGCTGTGGAGGAGACGAAAGGGGGGGGGGGGGGGCGGTGGGCGCACCGCATGCGAGCGCGTGCACCGCCGCCACCGCCGCCACCGCCGCCACCGCCGCCACCCCCGTTGCGTGGCCGGCCTGCCGGACCCCATTTACTCGTCGTTGTCGTCCTCATCCTCGTCGAGGTTGACCGACTGGCCCAGGCGAGCGTAGATCTCCGAGCGCAGGGTGGACAGGGTGCTGGTCAGCTCGGTGTTCTTGTCGGCCAGCTCGTCCACGCGCTTGGTGGCCAGCTCGGCCGAGACCTCGATCAGCTGGGTGGCAGTCTCCAGGGGGAGGGCCGCGAAGCCGGAGCCAAAGGCATAGCTGGGGGGGGGGGGGAGTCATGGCAGCGACGCCGGCGGTCGCGAGAGACAGATGTCAGTCAGCCAAAATAACCATGCGACAGACAGGGCTCGCGCGGCCGGGCGTCATCCACAAATGCCGGGGGCGTACTAGATGGGCTTGTCCTCGTCGGCGAGGAGCATCTCGTTGGAGGCCTCCTCCAGGTCGCGGGCGAGGTCCTGTGGGCATATTCCCGGCACCGAGCCGCAGGGCATACGAACAAGGGCGAGGGGGAGGGGGGCAGGAAAGGGGGACGTTCAGTGGCAGGCCGGCGGCATGATGTGAATGCGGGGGTGTGAACGCGCGCGCGCGATCGCGGCCAGCGAGGGACACGGGAAAGGCGGGAGGCCGCCCTCGCTCCGCTGTCTGTCCTGCGCGCGCGCGCCCTGTCGCGGCCGGGGTGGTGGTGTCAACGCACGCGCTTCTCACGGAGCTCCTCGCGGACGGCCTTGCGCTGGGTGTGCAGCTGGTTGAACTTGGACAGGTTCTTCTGGTCGTCCAGGGTGATGTGGATGTCGGCGTCGGGCTTGGACTGCGCGCGGGCGGCCAGGGAGGAGTGGCGAGAGTGAAGGGGCGAGCCCAGGAGTCAGTGACAGAATGTCAACAAGCGCCGGCAAATCGGGCGGGACGGACCATGGTGATGCGCTAGTGGCGGCCGGCCAGGCAACAGGGGTCCAGGTGAGGTAGTTACGGGGGGGGAGGGAGGAGGAGAAGGGAGGACGGCGAC
>NW_009242983.1:195749-198684 GCF_000388065.1 Fonticula alba | reverse complement strand
GCGGGCGCGGGGGGCGGGGGGGGGGGGGGGGGGGCGGGGGGGGGGAGGGGGGGACATGGGCGGGCGAGAGCCAACGGTGGTGGTCGCGCGGCGGCCTCCGGCGGACGAATCCTACGCCCCCCGGGGCCGAGGGCCACCGGACGAGGCGGCGGGACGGGGGCCCCCGGGCCCGCCCGCCGCGCGGCCGGGCGGGCAGGGGGCGGGACGCGCGGCGTCGACAGCCTCCGCCCGTGAGGGGGGGCGCAGGCCCCGGGGCGTGAGCAAAGAGGGGGGAGGGAGGAGGAGAAGGGAGGACGGCGACAGCAGTGGAGGGCACATACGAGGGGGGAAAGGGGGCGGAGGGGGGGAGGAGAGAGGGGGGATACGAAGAGATCTGGCGCTACCCACACGGAAGGGGAGGCGGTGGGCATTTTTTTTGTGCGTATGCACAGGGCGACGGGGGGCGGCGAGGAGCAGCGAGCCATGTCTCCCCCCCCCGCCCCCCGGTTACCGGAGCCCACTCGACCCGGCCGGCAGGCACACGCAGAAGGCGCCTGCATGCCACAGTTCATTGGCACCTGGGACTTTGCAGGCTGCCTCCCGCCGGACCGGGCGCAGATGCACGGCGGCCGGGGGGGTGGGGGGTGGGGGGCGGAATGTGCGGTGCACACGGGCGCGGGCTTTCATCTTCTCGGGAGAGGGGGTGCGTGTATTGTTGGCCCTGGTCGGGTCTGGTGCGCGTGCGGATACTCACTCCCGCACTGGTCCCAAGGGGCATGGGCGAGGAAGGCAGGGTCTTGGGAGAGAAAGAGAGAGAGAGAGAAAGGGGGAGGCGAGAGGGCACACACACACACACGATCGGAGCACGTGCGGGCAGGCACAGGGCGCACTGCCGGCGCGCGACGTGCCTCAGGCATCCTGGGTGTAGGCGGCCTCCAGGCGATCGAGCTGCTCGGCCCGGACCCGGCGCGCCTTGGCCCGGAGGAAGGGCGACACGGTCTGGTAGACAATGGCGTCCGGGGTGTGGCCGTCGAGCTCGGGGCGCGAGCTGGCCGGCGGCACGGGCGCCGCGGCGGCCCAGTCCCGCGACAGGCGCACCCGGGTGGCGGCCATTGTCTCGTGCTGCACGGCCACCGGGCCGCAATCGTACACCACCTGGAGCAGGTCCCCCTCCACGGCGAGGGACTCGTCATCGACGCCCTCCGGGCCGGTGAACTCCTCGCGCGCATGCGTCACCGGCAGGTAGACCCCCTGCGCGGCGGCCGTCGGGTCCAGCCGAACGGCAAACGACCCGGGGAGGGAGATCTTGCCGGGCGCGTCGATCGGGGACTTCATCACCTCGCTGGGGCCCGGTGCAGGGAGGGGGAAGCATCCGCAGGAGACAGAGGCGGCGCGTCAGACGGGCGGGCGGGGGGGGGGGGCACAGGACAGAGTGCCGGCAGGTGTGGGACGCCTCCCCGCGGTCGGGCGGGCGGGCGAGCGAGCGGCTGTGACAGGAAGAGAGGGGCGGGGGCCGTACCGCGCGGCGCCCGACGGCAAGACCACGCGACAGAGCTTGGTGGCCAGGCTCAGCTCGTCGCGGTTGACCTTCTGCAGCAGGCCGGCGCCCATGCCGAAGGCGACATTCTGCGCGGCGAAGCCGGCCTCGGCCATGGCGTCCAGCAGCCGGCTGATGGCCGGCAGGGTGACCCCGTCGCCATGGATGACCGAGGCCCCGGTGATGACCTTGAAGCCGCGGGTGTTGATCGTGTAGCCGAACACCTTGGACATGATGCTGTGCGAGGGGCGGCGGGCGGGCCACCGAGGCAGGGGTGAGCGGTGAAGGGCGGGCGGGGACAAGAGAGGCGGGGGAGGCCATGGCACGGGGAGGCCCTCGGCCGCGGTCCTGGCCGTGACATGCCCACGCGCGGGCACACGCGCAAGGGGGAGAGAAGGAGAAAAGGAGGGGGCGATGCGCGGGCGGCATGGCGCGAGGCGTACTTCAGGGCGTCCATCACCACGGCCACGATGTCGCCGCTGTCCGGGCGCACAACCAGCCAGCCCCCGGCGCGGACCTTGGCCTCGGCCACGGCCGGCAGGAGCTCCCGCAGCGCGCGGCCATAGTCCAGGGAGTCCATGACCACGGCGAAGATGGAGCTGCCGAAGGTTTCGATCATGTGCAGCATGGCGGCCTGGGGGCATGCGGAGCAGGCCGGCAGCGGCCGGCGACGCGGGGGCACAGTCAGCACCGGCCGAGAAGCGCACAGGGCGGCAAGAAGAGGGGAAAGGCCCGCCGGGTGTCGCCGGCCGGGCGCGAGGCGCACCTTCTCCGTCTCGAAGGACGTCATGACCGAGTGCTCGGTGGCCGGGATGCTGACCCCGGCGAAGTGCCCATCATTGAGGGCATACTGGGCGAAGTAGGCGGCCGACACATTGTCGGTCCCCTCGAAGTTGAGCTTGGGTGGGGCGTGTCAGCATGGCGCGTCCGTGGCCGGGGGGCTCGTCGATGGGACAGGGGCAGGACAGCGGCGGGCCGGGTGGCGCGTGCGTGCGTGCGTGCGTGCATATCGGCGCGGGAACAGGGCGCCACCAGGGGGCCGCTCCGTACCAGGTGCGCGGTGCCCCCGATGATGGTCTGCTCGACGGAGGTGCACCCGCGGAAGCCGAAGTCGTGCAGGCGCGACGGGACCAGGGCCATGCTCTCCGGGTCGCAGGTCTTCTCGAAGGCCTGCTCGATGATGGTGCGGGCTTTGCGCGAGAGGGTGGCCACGGTGGAGGGATACTGTGCGGGGCGTTTGGCAGTCAGACCCCCGACGCGGAAGGGCAAGTGAAGCGGGGCCCCGAGCGAAGCCCCTGGCCTCGGCAGCCGGAGGCATGGTCACAGCAAGAGGGTGCCGCCCCCCCCCCCCCCCCCCCCCCCGGCGGGGGGCCGGGAACCCCCCCCCCCTTTGCGGCGGCAACGACGGCGGGGGCGGCG
>NW_009242983.1:194132-195498 GCF_000388065.1 Fonticula alba | reverse complement strand
CCCCCCCCCCCCCCCCCGCCCGCCGTCTGCCAGTGTGTTGCACAGCAAGATGTCCCACACAGAGAGAGAGGGAGGGAGAGTGTCCGGCCGAGGGGTCCGGGTGACGTACGCGCTTGGCCGCCGGGTACTGGAAGGGGTGGCTCAGTTTGTAGGAGTCGGTCAGCAGGAGAACCGACAGCGGGAAGGTCGGGCTGTGGCGGAGGATCTGGTGGTCCAGCCGGGGGTCGTCCTCGTCCTGGGCCGGCCCCGGGGTCAGCAGGTTGGCCGAGGAGACCGGGACGAAGCTGCAGGGCGGTGGCGTGGGCAGGCAGGTGAGATGGATGGCGGTGGGGCGGGCACACAAAGCCGAGGGGGCAGCCAGGCAGCACCTACCCGAGGGGCCGCAAAAGGGGGGCCAGGATTGATTGGAGGAAGGTCATCTCCGGATGAGGTGAGGTCGGGGGCGGGGGCGGGGGGGGGGGGGGGGAAGAAAATGGCAGATGCCGGGCGATCACCGGGGGAGGGCGATCCGGGCACCAGGGAGGCCCGGCATATATACCAGGGGGGGGGGGACGTGCGGCGGATGCGTTCCGGCGCCGGCATTGCCGTTCCCCCCGGCCTGAGAGCGGAAGGTGTTGCAAGCGATCAGGCCACCCCCTGCCGGCCGGCCGGCAACCACGCCACCCAGCGCGGCTTCTGCCCAGGGCGGGCGGGGTGGAAGAGCGGAGAATGCTTGATCTTCCGGCTTGCCCTCCACCCCCGGTTCAAGGGCGGCAAAGAAGCCGGTGATCGGGACAAGCGGCCCGGTCCTCGGTCGGATCCGTTGCTGGCAGCCGGCCGGCTCCGGGGTCCCGGCTGGGGCCTCCGCAGACCGGCGGCCGCGGCGGCGGCCACGATCGACGGCCCGGCGGCCCTCGGGGTCTGGATGCCTTCTTCCCTGCCCGGCCCCGGGCGAAAGACGTGCCATATTCACTCGGGACTCCCCGGCCGCCCCCCCCCCCCCCCCCCCGCACGTGCGAGACTCTTACGCCAGCAGCCAGGGGGAAGGGGGGCGCTCGCAAACACGATCAGTGCCCAGATGAGCTTGCGGCCGGGGCAGGCGTGATACCCGCCCAGGCGTGACGACCGGGGCATTCTTTGCAACGGCATTCGCCCGGCCCGGGGTTAAGGGGTCTCTTTGTGCGGCCCGCCAACTGGTCGGGCGCGGAGGTCCCGCCGTTCTTCGCGGCGCGCCAACCATCTGTGCCGTGTGAGCCGGGTACCGGCGGGCGGCCGGGAAACCTGCCCAACGGGGGGGGGGGATGCGCGGTGCCCCGTCCCCAGCCTCCTTTCCGGGCAGACAGAGGCCCACATTCGCGGGTGCTGGAGCCTAATTTGAGGGCATGAG
>NW_009242983.1:188606-192540 GCF_000388065.1 Fonticula alba | reverse complement strand
CCCCCCCCCGCCCCGACCCCGACCCCGACCCCGGCCACCATGCGCGGCCGCGCGTCCAAGCCTGCGGGGCCCGGCTCGCATGGCCGGCGCTTGTTGTTGAATGTTGCCGGTGGGGCGCTCTGGCGCAAGAATGCCGCCCGACCGCGCGGCGGCTCTCGGCCTCGCCGGCCCAGAAACCCGGGCACTCGCCCGACCGCCGCGAGGGGGGCGCCGGCGGCCGGCCTTCTTCGCCTCTGCCCCTACCATGCTTGGCTGCCCCAGGGGCTTGTGTGGGATGTGTGCTTGTTTTTTTTTTTTTCTTTCGACAAGCTCCCGCCAGAGGGCGGCCGGCCCGGCAGGCAGGCAGGGCCGGGGGTATTTCGGGGGGTTCGGGCTCGCAAGCCCCCCCCCGACGCCTCGGGGTCTCGTCATCGCGCTTTTTTGTCGCCTTTCTCCCTCGTCCCCATCCTTCGCGGCGCTTCTCCAGCCCTCCCCCTCCCCTCCCCAACCGACCCCGCCCGGCCCTCCGCTCGCTGCACCGGCCCTGCCCTCCCGTCAGCACAGTATGGCGACCACGGCCGCCCGCATAGGCGGGCCCGGCTCGCGGGTCCTGCTGGTGCTGATGCTGGCAGCTGCCGCCCTGCTGGCAGCCATCGCCCTGCCGACCCGCGTCCATGCGCTGGATATCTTGCCAAGTACGGCACTCCCGGCGGCCTTTTCTCTGTCCCCCGGGCCCCATTGGGCTCCGGCTGCGCCGCGCCCACGTTCCGCCTCTTTGTCCCCCGCTCTTGTCATCCGCCCCGGCGCGGCCCGGCGCGGCCCGGCCCGGCCGGCCTCCTCCACATGCGCGCCCCTCCGTCCCTTGCTGACTCTCCCATGCTGCACTCCTGCACATTGCCCCGACTCCCCCCCCCCCCCTGGTACCGCCCCCGACAGCCGTCATGTTCCAGGGCCGTGGCTTCTTCGACATGCCCGAGGAATACCTCCAGCTGGAGGCCCTGCCCGTGTCCTTCACGGAAAGCGGCAAGATCGACTACCACAGCCCGGCCTTCTACTACCTGCAAAAGGGCGTCCTCTACCGGATGTCCGACAAGGGCCTCCACGAGCCGCTGCACTTCCTGGGCGAGCACCTCCGGCATGTGAGCATGGTGTATTCGGAGAAGCACCAGCGCCTCGGCCTGGCGCTGCTGACCCACACGCTGGCCGGCGACGAGAGCGCCTCCCCCTGGGCCTCGGTCAAAGAGCACATCACCGAGCAGCTGGTCATCTTCAACTATGCGCTGGTTCTGCCGCGGGCCCTGGAGCACCTGCCCTATCGCGTGGCCCTGGTGGGGCATGGCGATGGGTCCTTCCAGGCGCTGCACTATCTCCCAGCCGAGGTGGACTGCTCGGACTTGAACACCCTGCGGCTGGGCCATGTGGCCAATGTCCAGCTGGAGAGCGGGGCCCTGCCCCTGGCGGCGGTTGTCCACGCGTCCAAGTCCTCCTCCGTGGTGATGGTCCATGATCCTTTGGCAATCGAAAAGCGTGAAGTCCAGTCCCTGAACGGGCTGGACTTCGTGGACCCCCATGCGTCGCTGGTGTCCGGGGATTTCAATGGCGATGGCCATGCCGATCTCCTGGTGCTGGATTCCAATCGGCTGATGATGCTGCTGGGCCCGGAGTGGCGCGAGCCCATGCGCTTGCAGCTGCCGCGCGAGCCCTGCCCGGACATGTGGACCCCCCTGCCGGAGGAGCCCTGGCAGGAGGGTGCCCACCGGGATGACGACCTGGTCTTCCCGCTGGCCACCCAGCTGGCGACCTTCCGGCTGCCGCAGCATTCCTTCGACGAGGTGCTGCTGGTCCATGGGGATGCGGTGTCGGTGCTGGGCCTCCAAAGCATGACGGAGCCGCCGCACTTCGGCCTGCACACCATGCGGGGCTGTCCGCTGGACAGCACCCGGCCCCCGCGAATGCCCCTCTCCTGCGAGGAGGTCCCCGAGAAGAAGGAGCCCGTGCACCAGGGCGTCGTGCGGATTTTGCCCTTTGAACGGGAGCGGCAGATCGTCTTCATCGACAGCCCGGGCATGGTGCCCATCGACAGGACGAGGCCCATCCGGCTGGACCTCATCCCCGTTCCGATGGAGGAGTTATGTCCCTTCACCTTCAACCATTACTGCGACTGCGCCGAGGGCAGGCTGAGTGTCCGGTTTGCCTGTGACACCTGCGCCCCGGGCTTCTATGACAGGTGTACGTGTCCGTGTGCATGGATGTGCATGGTTGTGTGTTGTGTTGTATTGTGTGCTGTGTTGTGTGCTGTGTTGTGTGCTGTGTTGTGTGCTGTGTTGTGTGTTGTGTATTGTGTATTGTGTGTTGTGTATTGTGTATTGTGTATTGTGTGCTGTGTGTTGTGTATTGTGCATTGTGTATTGTGTGTTGTGTGCTGTGTATGCATGTTTATATTTATGTATGTTTATATTTATGTATGTTTATGCATGTGTATACATGTGCATACGTGTGCATATATGTGTATGCACGTGTGTATGTGTATGGTGATATAAACACAGGTGTTGAAGCCAGCCACACCGCCCGTCTGCCCCCCCCCCCCTCCCCTCCCCCGGCCGTTGGCGGACCCGGTCGAGAACGGACAGGACCAGCGAAAGATGGCCGACCGGCCAGACACGCCCGCACTGTCCATGGCGGGGGCGCCGGGCCGGCCCCGGGCAGGGCACATACACCATGGGCCGCGAGGGGACAAGCAAATGCCCCCCCCCCCCCCCCCCTTCCCCGCATGACTGACAGCCCCCCCCCCTGCACCCCCAGATGTCATCTCGCCCGAGCTGGCGGCCTTCCCCTGGCCGGAGTGCGATCGCTGCACGAGCCCGGGCTGCGCGTCCTGCCAGCCGGGGCAGCTGCGAGGCGACCCGGAGCTGTGCTTCAGCTGCATCGAGCCGTACGCCCTGTACAATGACTCCTGCCTGGCCACCTGTCCGCAGGGCATGTACAACTTGAGGGGCATTTGCACCAGGTGCCCGAAGCCCTGCACCCAGTGCGATGGGTCTCGCTGCCTTGCCTGCGCGGATGGGCTCCTCCCCCAGGATCGCGAGTGTGTGGCCGAATGCTCCCGCGGGTACACGCTGAATGTGAAGACCAAGATGTGCGTGCAGTGCACGCTGCCCTGCTTGGAGTGCTCCGGCCAGCCGGACAATTGCCTCTCCTGCCGCGACAACTACCTCCTCCAGGAGGGCCGCTGCGTGTCGACCTGCTCGTCGGGCTACATGCCGGAGGGTGGCAAGCGCTGTGTCCGGTGCGATGGCAACTGCCTGGAGTGCCGGGAGATCCGGCAATTCTGCATCGCCTGCCAGACGGGCCTGCTCCTGCAGGATGGGACCTGTGTGGATACCTGCTCGCCGGGGTACTTCCGGCTGGATGGCAACTGCCTCCCGTGCGATGCCACTTGTGCCCAGTGCGCCGGTGCCCGTAGCACCTGCACCGACTGCCCGGTGGGCCGACTGCTGGAGGGCAGCCGCTGCGTGAGTGCCTGCTCGGCCGGGCGCTTTGCCAGCGATGGCAAGTGCTTGCCCTGCAATGCCAGCTGCACCACATGCAGCGGCAGCGCCGGCGCCTGTACCGGCTGCCCGGCCGGGCAGTACCTGCAGGGCAGCACCTGCGTGGCCGCCTGCTCGGCCGGCCACTTCCAGAGCGGCACCAGCTGCCTGGCCTGCGATAGCAGCTGCAAGACCTGCAGCGGCAGTGCCACTGCCTGCACCGCCTGCCCAACTGGCCGGTACCTGCAGGGCAGCGCCTGTGTGGCCGCCTGCTCGGCCGGCTACTTCCAGAGCGGGACCAGCTGCCTGCCCTGTGACGCCGCTTGTGCCACCTGTGTCACCAGCGCCGGCAACTGCACCAGCTGCCCGGCCGGCCGGTACCTGCAGGGCGGCTCCTGCGTGGCCGCCTGCTCGGCCGGCTACTTCCA
>NW_009242983.1:186140-186895 GCF_000388065.1 Fonticula alba | reverse complement strand
GCGCCTGCGTGACCGCCTGCGCCAGCACCCACTTCCAGAGCGGCAGCAGCTGCCTGGCCTGCAATGCCAGCTGCGCCACTTGCAGCGGCAGCGCCACTGCCTGCACCGCCTGCCCAACTGGCCGGTACCTGCAGGGCAGCGCCTGCGTGACCGCCTGCGCCAGCACCCACTTCCAGAGCGGCAGCAACTGCCTGCCCTGCAGCAGCAACTGTGCCACGTGCGCCACCAGTGCCAGCAATTGCACTTCCTGCCCATCCGGTCAGCTGCTGGAGGCCGGCCAGTGTGTGTCGGCCTGTTCAAGTACCCACTTCGCGAGTGGCACCAGCTGCCTGGCCTGCGGCAGCAGCTGTGCCACCTGTGTCACCAGTGCCGATAACTGCACCAGCTGCCCCTCCGGCCGGTACCTGCAGGGCAGCGCCTGCGTGGCGTCCTGTTCGGCCGGCTACTTCCAGAGCGGCAGCAGCTGTCTGGCCTGCAGCAGCGCCTGCAAGACCTGCGCCGGCAGTGCGACCGCCTGCACCGCCTGCCCGAATGGCCGGTACCTGCAGGGCAGCGCCTGTGTGTCGGCCTGCGCGAGCAACCGTTTCCTGAGCGGTAGCGAGTGTCTGCCCTGCAGCAACAACTGTGCCACGTGTGCCACCAGCGCCGGCAACTGCACCAGCTGCCCCTCCGGCCAGTACCTGCAGGGCGGCGCCTGTGTGTCCGACTGCGCCGACGGCCAGTTCTCCAATGGAACGGCCTGTGTGGCCTGCGAC
>NW_009242983.1:184769-185805 GCF_000388065.1 Fonticula alba | reverse complement strand
GCTGGCCGATGTGTGAGTGGCTGCTCGGCCGGCTTCTATGCGAGTGGCACCAGTTGCCTGGCCTGCAATGCCAGCTGCGCCACATGCACCGGCAGCGCCACCACCTGCACCGGCTGCCCCTCCAGCCGGTACCTGCAGGGCGGCTCCTGCGTGGCCGCCTGCTCGGCCGGCTACTTCCTGAATGGCAGCAACTGCCTGGCCTGTAGCAGCGCCTGCAAGACCTGCGCCGGCAGTGCCACCGCCTGCACTTCCTGCCCGGCCGGGCAGTACCTGCAGGGCAGCGCCTGCGTGACCGCCTGTGCGAGCACCCACTTCCAGAGCGGCAGCAGCTGCCTACCCTGCGATGCCAACTGCAAGACCTGCAGCGGCAGCGCCGGCAACTGCACCGGCTGCCCATCCGGCGAGTACCTGCAGGGCGGCGCCTGCGTGGCCGCCTGCTCGGCCGGCTTCTATGCCAATGGCAGCAACTGCCTGCCCTGCAATGCCAGCTGCGCCACTTGCAGCGGCAGCGCCGGCAACTGCACCGCCTGCCCGTCCGGTCAGTACCTGCAGGGCGGCGCCTGCGTGGCCTCCTGTGCGAGCACTCACTTCCAGAGCGGGACCAGCTGCCTGCCCTGCAGCAGCAACTGTGCCACGTGCGCCACCAGTGCCGGCAATTGCACCTCCTGCCCATCCGGTCAGCTGCTGGAGGCCGGCCAGTGTGTGTCGGCCTGTTCAAGTACCCACTTCGCAAGTGGCACCAGCTGCCTGCTCTGCAGCAGCGCCTGCAAGACCTGCGCCGGCAGCGCCACTGCCTGCACCGCCTGCCCGACTGACCGGTACCTGCAGGGCAGCGCCTGTGTGTCGGCCTGCGCCAGCACCCACTTCGTGAGCGGGGCCAACTGCCTGCCCTGCAGCAGCGCCTGCAAGACCTGCAGCGGCAGCGCCGGCAACTGCACTTCCTGCCCCTCCGGCCAGTACCTGCAGGGCGGCGCCTGTGTGTCCGACTGCGCCGACGGCCAGTTCTCCAATGGAACGGCCTGTGTGGCCTGCGACA
>NW_009242983.1:178646-184109 GCF_000388065.1 Fonticula alba | reverse complement strand
CTGCAAGACCTGCAGCGGCAGCGCCGGCAACTGCACCGCCTGCCCGGCCGGCCAGCTGCTGGAGGTGGCCCGGTGTGTGGCCGCCTGCTCCGGGGGCTTCTTCCCGAGCGAGGGCCAATGCCTGCCCTGTGACTTGGCCCACTGCGCCACCTGCGCCACCGGGCGGCAGACCTGCACCGGCTGCCCGGCCGGCCGGCTCCTGCAGGGGACCACCTGCGTGGCCTCCTGCTCCGCCGGGTACTTTGCCGGCGCCAGTGGCCGGGACTGCCTGCCATGCGACGACACGTGCGGCCAGTGTGCCGGGCCCGGGGCCGCCGAGTGCACCTCCTGCCGGGCGCCCCTGCTGCTGAAGGCCGGCCAATGTGTCGGGGCCTGCTCCGACGGGTTCTTCCCCAGTGCCGGGCACTGCCTGGCGTGCGACGCCTCGTGCGCCACCTGCGCCGGGCCGTCGGCCGCCAGCTGCCTGGCCTGCCCGGCTGGCCGGGTCCTCCACGGGGGCCAGTGCCTGGACGCCTGCCCGGCCGGCTGGAACCCCGGCACCGGGCCCCATGCCGGGCAGTGTGTCGCCTGCGCCGGGTCCTGCGCCACCTGTGTCGGGCCGACGTCCGAAGATTGCACCGACTGCCCGGCCGGGCGGCTGCTGGTGCCGGCCGCCGAGGGGGCCCTCGCCGGCCGGTGTGCCCCCTGCCGGGCCCCCTGCCGGACGTGCGCCACCACGGTGGACCACTGCACCGGCTGCCCGGACGGCTATGCGCTCTTCTTCGGGGCCTGCATGGCCGCCTGCCCGGGGGGCTATGTGCCCAGCGCGCCGGACCCGGCCACCGGCCAGCGCACATGCATGGCCTGCCATGAGACCTGCCTGACTTGCGATGGGCCCGGGGCCCGGGAGTGTACCTCCTGCGCCACGGGCCAGTGGCTGGACCGGGCCACCGGCACCTGCCGGCCGTGTGCCGCCAATTGCCGGACTTGCGAAACGGCCAGCCAGTGCTCCAGCTGCCAGGCCGGCCGGCTGGCCCTCGGCGGGGCCTGCCTCGATGCCTGCCCGGCCGCCGGGTACTACACGGCCGGAAGCGAATGCCGGCCCTGCCACCCGAGCTGCGGCCAGTGCTCCGGGCCCGGGGCCAGTGAGTGCACCAGCTGCCAGCAGCCCGGCACCGAGCTGCTCCAGGGCCGGTGCGACTTCCGCTGCCCGGAGGCCCGGCAATTCCGCCACCCGGAGACCGGCCAGTGCCAGGCTTGCGATGCGGCCTGCGGCCGGTGCATCGGCCCGACCGATCACGACTGCTGGGACTGCTCCGGCGGCCGGCTCCTGGAGGAGGGCACCTGCCGGGCCGATTGCTCGGTCGGCTTCTACCTGGCCCCGGGCACCGGGGTGTGCCAGCGCTGCTCGCTCGACGGGTGTGAGATGTGCTCCGGGCCGAATAGCTGCCAGCGCTGCCGGGCCGGGCTCCGGCTCATGGCCGGCCGGTGTGAGCTGGTGTGCGGGCTGGGCTTCCGGCCGGACGAGGGGACCCGCACGTGTGTCCCCTGCCCGGCCAACTGCCGGGACTGCTCCGACACCGACGCCGGGGCCTGCACCCGGTGCAATGTGTCCTTCTTCCGGGCCCCGGCCGCCATGGCCGGCGGTCAGGAGGTGTGCCTGCGGGGCTGCCCGGCCGGGCACTTCGCCTCGCCCTTCACCCTCCAGTGTGAGCCCTGCGCCGAGGGGTGCGCCGTGTGCTCCGGGCCGAACCCCGGCGATTGCTTCGAGTGCCAGGCCGGCCTGCTGCGCATGTCGGACGGCGTGCGGGCCGGCTGCGTGGCCGCCTGCCCGGCGGCCAGCTTTGCCTTCGGCACCGAGTGCTTCGCCTGCCACGCGGACTGCGCCCAGTGCGGCGCCTTCGCCCAGTGCACCTCCTGCGCCGGGGCCCGGTGGCTGCAGCATGGCCGGTGCGTGGACCGCTGTTCCGAGGGGTGGGTCGGCCTGGCGGCCGGGGCCCCTGCCGCCACGGCCACGGCCACGGCCACGGCCACGGCCGACGGCGGCGGCGGCGGCGGCGGCACGTGCGTCTCCTGCCTGAGTGGATGCCGCGCATGCGCCGGCAGCCCCAGCACCTGCACCGTCTGCCTGGGGGATGGGCTCCTCCATCGGGGGGCCTGTGTGGCCACCTGCCCGGAGGGGTCCTTCCAGGAGCACAGCCCCAGCCGGTGCACCGACTGCGCGGCCGGCTGCACGGCCTGCCTCGGCCCTGGGGCCCAGTGCACCCGATGCGCCGAGGGGCTGTACCTGCAGGAGGGCATGTGCGTGGCCACCTGCCGCGAGGGGCTCTTCCCCGTGCTGGACCGCCACCCGGGGGATGGCCCCTCGTCGGTGGCCGGCCCGGGCCCGAGCGGCTCCGGCTCCGGCTCCGGCCCCGGGGCCGATGGGCTGCTGGTGTGCCGGGCCTGCCCGGCCGGCTGCCGGGCATGCGCCTGCGATGACCCCGGCACCTGTTGCTTGTCCTGCCCGGCCGGTCGGCTGCTGCTGGATGGCACCTGTCTGTCGGCCTGCCCGTCGACCGGCTTCTGGACCGACGCCAAGCGCGGCGAGTGCCACGCCTGCGGGCCCCAGTGCGAGCGCTGCGAGCCGTCGCCCTCGGCGGCCGGGGACAAGCTCGCCTGCTCTCGGTGCGCCTCGGGCTTCCTCGTGCTGCCGGCCTCGGGCCAGTGTGTCGGCGCCTGCCCGACCGGGACCTTTGCCGACCTGAGCACCGACTCCTGCTCCGGCTGTCATGAGCACTGCGTCGCTTGCACCGGGCCGCTGGTCAGCGATTGTACCCTCCTCTCGGAGGAGGGCGAGCGCGGTACGTGACCCCCCCCCCTCCCCCCCGGCCTCCTCCGCGCCCGCTGTGTCCTTTGCGCCGTCATTGTGCATGTTGTGTCCTGCCCATGCCATGGGCGCTGTTTCCCTTCTTGTCCTGTTGTCCTGCTTTCCTTTTTTTCCTTTTGTCCTTTTGTCCTCTCGTCCTCACCTCCCTCGCCTGCCCCTTACTCTCTTACCCGCGCTCCCGGGCATGCAGCCGCCCGCGGCCGCTCCACCACCCTTGCCCTGGCCGTGACCATCCCCCTGGTTCTGATCATCCTGATTGCGATTGTCCTGCTGCTTGTGTGCCTCCGACGCCGGGCCTCGGCCAAGGGCGCTCCCGCGGTGCGTCCCACTCACGAGGGAGGGCAGGCGGGCTCCCCCCCCCCTGCCACGCCTCAAGCTACAAGGCCTGGCGCCTCGCCAGGCACATCATCCCGGTCACCTTGCTCACCTGCTCCTCCCCCCCCGCCCCTGCCTCGCGCCACGGCGCCTCCCATTCCCGGGCCCCTTCCCCTCGTCCAGGCGGTCGACGGTGCGTTCCCATGCCCTCTCACCCTCCTGCTGGTCAATGCCCACGCGACAGCCCGCCCCCTTTCCTGACACCCGTGCCGCGCGCCGCACACAGACCTGGACAAGACCGTCCTCAACACCGCCATCGGTACGTTGCCTTCTGGCCCTGCTCCCGTGCCCCCACCCCCCCGGGTCGACGGCCCGGCCCATTTCCCGGGCACAAGCCCCCTTTCATCGCACGCCACTGACCCGGGGCGCGCCTGCCGCCGCACAGAAATCGCCCTGCCCGGATTCCTGCTCCTGACGCCGGATGTGGACCTGCGCCTCGGCGACCACGTCGGCAAGGGCGGCCAGGGAAGCATCGTCCAGGCGACCCTCCTCCGGCCGGACCTGGTCGCCTCGCTTGGCACCGACAAGCTGGCCGTCAAGCTGGTTCTCCGTACGTCGGCCCCACGCGTCCCGCCGCCCGGTGTGCTCCATCTGGCAGCCTCCCGCCCGGCTGTCGAGCGCCGCGCCAGCCGGCATCCTCACTGACGACCCCCGGCCCGATCACACGGCCTTCTCCCCCTCCTCCCCCCACGCCAGATGACGCCCCAAGCATGCGCTCGCTCTTTGAAAGCGAGATTTCCATCATGTGGTGCGTTCCCCTCGCTCGCGCCGCCCGCCACCCTCTTCCCGTTTGCCGCTTCCCGTTTCCCGTCTCCCGTTTGCCGGCGTGTGTGCGCGCGCTGGCGGCTGGCGCGTCACAAACACCCGCACACAGCCGCCCATTGTCCCTCCCTCTCCGTCCCTGCACCCCCCCCCCCCTTCCCCACACACTTTTCTCTCTCGCTCTCTTCCTGCCCTCCTCTCACCCGCATGCCAACAACTCCCCCCCCCCCCTTCCCCCCCGTCTCCCGCCCCCGCGCCCTACGCCCTGGAATCGCCAATCCCGCAGGGCTCTCAATGGCGCCCCGAACGTCGTGCAGCTGGTTGGCTATGCCAACGCCCCGCAAATGATCGCCATGCGCCTCTATGACACCTGTCTCAAGGAGCTCCTCAGAGCCGAGATCCCCCTGTCCCCGGAGCAGCAGCTGGCCATCGCAACTGGCATTGGTACGTCCACTCTCGTCCCCTTTCTCCTGCTACTCCCTCCCCCTCCCCCTCTCTCCTTGTCTCTCTCTCTCTCTCTCACACACACACACGCACGCACGCACACCGCCTCGCCTTGACCCCGCCGCCTCGCCCCCTAGCTGCTGGCCTGGCGGCCATCCACCAGCGGAACATCGGCCACCGCGACATCAAGCCCGGCAATGTCATGATGTCCCTCGACCCGGGCACCGGCCTCTGGACCCCGTATGTGGGCGATTTCGGCGTGTCCATGCCTCTGGACCAGCAGAGCTCGGTCCTCCTGGCGCAGGAGCACTTCAATGCCTTTTCCGCGGCCTTTGCCTCGCCCGAGGTGCGCGCCCCTGGCCACCAGCGGGTCCCTGCCGTGTTCCTCCGCCGCGTCCGCCCCTTTTGCCCGCCCTTTTGCCCGATGGAGCTGGTCCCACACACACACACATCCATGCCGCAGGCGGCCTCTCTCACTCACATCTCCCACCGGCTGGCCTCGCCCCCGTCCCCCCCCCCCCCCCCCCTGCTCCCGCAGATCTGGATCGCCAGTCAGGCCCACTCGGTGCTTGCCACCGAGGTCCTCCTCCCGTCGGATGTCTATGCCTTTACGGTGCTGTTGTGGTCGCTCTTCACCAAGGCCGTTCCATGGGAGACCGAGCCGCAAGGCACCATCGCCAGCCACATCATCGCCGGCCAGCGCCCGTGTATCAGCACCCTGGAGGGCAGCCTCCAGAGTGCGGGATTCTCGGTCGCCGCCATCACCGAGCTGGTGGCTCTCATGTCGGCTGGCTGGAGCCAGGATCCCCTGGACCGGCCCACGGCCGAGGAGATGCGCCTTGCCCTGGCGGCCATGCAGCCGTGAGGGCCTGACTTCCGCCCTCCGGGTTCCCCCCCCCCCCTCCGGCACTCGGCCGTGAGGCTCGAGACAGGGCGGGGTCCGGGCACGGGAGGACGGCTGGCTCTCTCCCCTCGCCGGGATCGGCCAGCACACCAGCGCACTTGAGCCGCCCCCTCACCCGCCCCCCCGCGGG